>NC_092334.1:16562500-16650000 GCF_046630445.1 Rutidosis leptorrhynchoides
AGGTAAAAGCTTGCTCGGTTGCGTTTGGTGGAGACTTTACATACATGACTTGTGCATGCATCTCGAGGTGAGTGGAATAATTATGCGTGTACGTATATAATGTATTTATTTGTGTGATATGAATGTGGAATTGTCACGGTGTTCAAGACACCACATTCTAGGTAACGAGTAGCATTGTCGCGGTGCTCAAGACACTACTCATTGTTTGATTGACATGTGGTATTGTCGCGGTGTTCAAGACATCACATTGTCATGGGAGTGGAATTGTCGCGGTGTTCAAGACACCACTCATTGTTTTGATTGACATGTGGAATCGTCGCGGTGTTCAAGACGCCACATTGTCATGGGGGTGAGTTAGTCGCGGTGTTCAAGACATCACCCGGGGGATTAGTGATTACGCGGTGTTTAAGTAACACTAATGGATGTTATGAACTCCGATAGTCTTTCAAGTACCGTTCCCTTGTACGATTGGTTAACCATGGTTGAGTGAATTTGTATTTAGCATATTAAATTGTGAACTATATGCTATTGTTGTTGCTAGCTTCTTGTGAATTGTGGATAGTAGTTTATGCATGATGTTTGCATGGATGTCGAATTGCTAGCTTGTATGCGGTATTGTGTAAGTGTTTGCAAGTAAGTAGATTATATATGTATATGTATAATTATTGCATTCACTAAGCGTTAGCTTACCCCTCTCTTTGTTTACCTTTTTACAGGTATTGTGATTGTGAAGCTAGCTAGTTGATAGACTAGTTGCGTAGTAGCGCTTGGGCTCTATGGGGTAGCTTTCGGATATGGATGTGGATTGGGGATTTTGTAGATCCTCGGGATTATGCTCTTGGTATCGGGTTGGGCTATTGTGTCTTAACCGTGGTGTTGTATAAATGTTGCGAGGTCGCATCGTTTGGTTGTGTCGAGTCAAACCTTGTATGTGAAATACATTCTCGTAAGGATGTATGGTGTCATTGTAAACCAAGAGTCGAGATAAAATGTTTAACGTGCTATTATGATAAATTGTATATGGATAACTATTTCGAAATGGTTTGTATACTTGGGTGATATTGGGACCTAACAAAAAAAAAAAAAAAAAAAGTACTCCGTTTTTGGTTAAACGGTTTGGGGTTGTTTCAAAAATCATAAGTGGGTTCTACTTTGGGAACTACAGGCATCTTTTCAATTGTTGCTAGAGTTTTCTTGTAGGTCTCACATTTAACTTGAAGATCTATGTTTTCTTGTTCTAGCTTGTCAACAAATTGAGTAAGGTCAGTCTCAACATCCTGAGCTCCTAAAGAGATAGGTTCTTTCTTGGGTTGTGGTTCTACCTTAACTTCTGGAATCTTGGATTGAGATTCTAAGAAGTGATCTAGAGATTTGGACCTAGATGATTCTAACCTGCATTCAACAATGTCAAATTTGGTCAAAAGAGAATCACTAAAGTCTTTAAGTTCTTGTGCTAGACCTTCACAATTGATGGAGTCACTCACGGATTTTGGGTCTGAGTCCCGTGATTCAGTGTTCTTTGAAATCAATTCACAAAAATTAACAACTTGATTTGCAATTTGATTTTCAAGTTTATGAACATTGGAGACCAGTTTGTTGTTTTGGGATTCAATGACAAAGATTTGGTGTTGTAAAGCCTTAATGATCATTTGAAATTTGAGTTCGTTGTCAAAATATTTGATTTTGTTTTGACCAAGTTCGTCCTCCAGACTGATGATGTATCTTTCTAAAACCAAGGTTGGTAAATAGATTATACGCCTTTTAGGACTATTTTGAGCATTCAAACTTTCAAAATCATTGAATAAATCGAGAGGTGTGTTATAATATGAACCATCTTTTCTCATGTAATTTGCATTTATTTTGTCATAAATTAACGACACCTCACGTTTCATTTTTGTTGATCGATTGGCTATTCTCTCCTCAATCTCACTTTCATTGGCAAAAGTGAGTCTCTCTGGCAAACCTATCTTAATGTATCTACCATCATATAAACAAGGTTCGGCTTTGGAGATCTTGGACTGTATTTGAGGATTTTCAAACCCTAACCCCTGTTGTTTTTGGTAGGAGTTTTTGGGTCGATTCAAGAACAGAGCTTGTTTAGAAATGTGGCCATCTAAGACTACTTTAGCTTGGTCAGTTCCGTAAAGTTTTTCTTCAAGTAAACTTAGTTGGGTTTTCAAGTCTAAGTTTTCTGTAACTAACTTAGAGCATTCAGAAGTCTTCTCGGCCAGGTCACTCAAAGGCTTTCTAGTGTTCTGTTCTACAGTCTCTAGGAAAATTTTCTTAGAATCATTAAGCTTCTTAAGTTCTTTTTCAGCGTTGTTAACTTTTTCCGTGAGAACTGCATTCCTCAGTTTAAAATCCGTCCTTTCTATCCGTAGGGATTTCACACTACTTTCTAGCTCTCTTAATTCAGTTACTTTGTTAGCTAGATCTTGTTTTAGTTTCAAATAAGTATGATTCGACACTTTCATTTCCAATTCAGATTTCAACCAAGAGTTCTCATTTTTCAGTTCGCTAATTTAACTAGCAAATGATCTAAGGTCTCTATTCATCTTGGCAAAGTTGTCTACATGCATATCAGGTAGTATAGGAAACACAAATTCGTCATTGAAAGGCACAGATTCAGGTTTAATGAGCAGTTTCATTTGGACAGGTGGGACAGGGGTATGAAAAACAGAGCTACATGGAATTGAATCATTTTGATCAAGAGGTGTTTCAGGACAAGTTTGCAATACATCAGATATAGACACAGAATTATTATGCATAGAGTTATAATATTCATGAGTAATATCAGTGTATAGTTGTACCTCTTCCTCAACATTAGAGGACAGGTGATCATCAAGATTTGCCATGTTAACAGGACGGGTGTTCAACAAGTAAGTCAGGACAAACAAGGTTTACCAGCAAACCACGAAACGACAAATAAACTTAAGAAATATCACTTTTCTCCCCCTCAAAATATGATTCACGTGAATCAAATTTTGAAAATCTGGTTTCGCTGGTTTCCGTTAACTTTTCGTTAAGTGTCCGTTAATTGACCGTTAAGTGCACTATTTGGATTTCCCTCCAAAATTTTCAACAAAAATTAATGTCGTAAACTGTTGGGATATGAACTAATATGTGACCGAGGGGTTGAGAAAAAAATTCTGACTTTTTCCGAAATTTTCTGGCAAATTTCGTTCAAAATCGTGCGTTTTCGGGTGGTTTCTGGGGCCGAAAAATTTTCTGCCGTCGCGTAAAAATGATCTTTTAAGTTCAAGAAAAAATTTAAATTTTACTTGAGTTTTCCCGCCTTTTTACTCATTTTTTTTTCTTTCAGGCAGGAGGTTTTCGGGCAGGATTTTGACCAAGTTTTCAAGCACTCTTTAGTCAATTTTTGGAACAAGGTTTTGGTCAAGTTTTCGAGCACAAGGTTAAAAGTTTTCGAGCACAGTTTAGCTGAAGTTTTCGAGCACTGTAAAACTATGTTTTCGGGCACTAGTTTTCGAGCAGGTTAATTTTTTGAGCACGTGATTTTGATCAAGTTTTCGAGCAGTAAGTTTTCAGGCACTGTTTAACTAAGTTTTCGAGCACCAAGATTTCGAGCACTAGTTTTAGAGCACTATGTTTTCGAGCGGTTAAACACAGAAAAGTTCAAACTCAAATAAGCATACTGATGTGTTCTAACTTATCTAAGTTTTCGAGCAGAGTATTGTCAATGATTTCGAGCACATACAATCAGAAACTTAACCAAACAAGATTTTAAAAGTCAAATAAAAGTATTGTCCTTTTGTCCCTTGTCCTTTTTATGACATTATGGAAGTTAACATGCATGGGTTGTACAAATAAAATTCAAAGATGCCTTTTTTAGTGGTTAATATCCACAAAATAAATGATTTTCGGTGGGTATTATCTAAAGGATAAAATTATGGAGCCAAAATAAAGTCTAATTTGGAGCCAGAATTTCAAGGTTTTCGGGCACTAGTGATACAAACTCAGAATTTCGAGCATAACTACAATATTTCGAGCAGTAATCTGTCCAAATTAATGTTTTCGAGCACTAAATTTCGTAAAAAATTGCACTAAACTGAGTTCAAACAGGTTGTTTTTATCACGGTTTTATGTCCTAAAACCTTTAATCAGTGGGTTTAAAGGTTTAATGGGTTGAACGAAACAGTGGGTGTACAATGATGTTAAGTTCAAGATTCAAGCATATACTTTAAACACATATATATGAATAAACACAAACAGTGAGTTATATATATGTATTTAGGTCCGAATTTAAGCACAAAATCAAGTAATTTAAGAGGTTTATCAACAAGTATGTTATGAAACAAGTATTAAACCAACAAAAATAACAAGATGAGTTGAGTTATATAGGTACCTAAACCAAAAATGAACACGAACACTTTGAAAACGCGATGGAGACCTTCGAGCAACGGATCTTCTATGCAAAGAGCTTAGACCCACTCTGATACCAATTGTTAGCCCCAATTCTTGCTAAGGTCGACCGGTTTAGTAAGTGTAAGTGGGTTTAGTTGTTAAGAACAAGTATTATGGTGATAAGGTTGAGAGAGAAATACTTGCAAGTAGTGAAATGGGAAATAACTCAACTAGAGATAAAATGGGTGGGAGGTTGCTTTATATACTAGCAACCTCCAAGTTACAAGAGTGGTAAAATACATTTTGTAGTGACCCGAACTTTTCCATGTTTATATATATATTAATTGAGATTGATGTTTACATGATTAAATGTTTCCAACATGTTAAGCAATCAAACTTGTTAAGACTTGATTAATTGAAATAGGTTTCATATAGACAATTGACCACCCAAGTTGACCGGTGATTCACGAACGTTAAAACTTGTAAAAAAAAACTATATGATGACATATATATGGTTATATATATAGTTAACATGATATTATGATAAGTAAACATATCATTAATTATATTAACAATGAACTACATATGTAAAAACAAGACTACTAACTTAATGATTTTGAAACGAGACATATATGTAACGTTTATCGTTGTAACGACATTTAATGTATATATATCATATTAAGAGATATTCGTACATCATAATATCATGATAATATAATAATTTAAAATCTCTTTTGATATTATAAACATTGGGTTAACAACATTTAACAAGATCGTTAACCTAAAGGTTTCAAAACAACACTTACATGTAACGACTAACGATGACTTAACGACTCAGTTAAAATGTATATACATGTAGTGTTTTAATATGTATTTATACACTTTTGAAAGACTTCAATACACTTATCAAAATACTTCTACTTAACAAAAATGCTTACAATTACATTCTCGTTCAGTTTCATCAACAATTCTACTCGTATGCACCCGTATTCGTACTCGTACAATACACAGCTTTTAGATGTATGTACTATTGGTATATACACTCCAATGATCAGCTCTTAGCAGCCCATGTGAGTCACCTAACACATGTGGGAACCATCATTTGGCAACTAGCATGAAATATCTCATAAGATTACAAAAATATGAGTAATCATTCATGACTTATTTACATGAAAACAAAATTACATATCCTTTATATCTAATCCATACACCAACGACCAAAAACACCTACAAACACTTTCATTCTTCAATTTTCTTCATCTAATTGAACTCTCTCAAGTTCTATCTTCAAGTTCTAAGTGTTCTTCATAAATTCCAAAAGTTCTAGTTTCATAAAATCAAGAATACTTTCAAGTTTGCTAGCTCACTTCCAATCTTGTAAGGTGATCATCCAACCTCAAGAAATCTTTGTTTCTTACAGTAGGTTATCATTCTAATACAAGGTAATAATCATATTCAAACTTTGGTTCAATTTCTATAACTATAACAATCTTATTTCAAGTGATGATCTTACTTGAACTTGTTTTCGTGTCATGATTTTGCTTCAAGAACTTTGAGCCATCCAAGGATCCATTGAAGCTAGATCCATTTTTCTCTTTTCCAGTAGGTTCATCCAAGGAACTTAAGGTAGTAATGATGTTCATAACATCATTCGATTCATACATATAAAGCTATCTTATTCGAAGGTTTAAACTTGTAATCACTAGAACATAGTTTAGTTAATTCTAAACTTGTTCGCAAACAAAAGTTAATCCTTCTAACTTGACTTTTAAAATCAACTAAACACATGTTCTATATCTATATGATATGCTAACTTAATGATTTAAAACCTGGAAACACGAAAAACACCGTAAAACCGAATTTACGCCGTCGTAGTAACACCGCGGGCTGTTTTGGGTTAGTTAATTAAAAACTATGATAAACTTTGATTTAAAAGTTGTTATTCTGAGAAAATGATTTTTATTATGAACATGAAACTATATCCAAAAATTATGGTTAAACTCAAAGTGGAAGTATGTTTTCTAAAATGGTCATCTAGACGTCGTTCTTTCGACTGAAATGACTACCTTTACAAAAACGACTTGTAACTTATTTTTCCGACTAGAAACCTATACTTTTTTGTTTAGATTCATAAAATAGAGTTCAATATGAAACCATAGCAATTTGATCCACTCAAAACGGATTTAAAATGAAGAAGTTATGGGTAAAACAAGATTGGATAATTTTTCTCATTTTAGCTACGTGAAAATTGGTAACAAATCTATTCCAACCATAACTTAATCAACTTGTATTATATATTATGTAATCTTGAGATACCATAGACACGTATACAATGTTTCGACCTATCATGTCGACACATCTATATATATTTCGGAACAACCATAGACACTCTATATGTGAATGTTGGAGTTAGCTATACAGGGTTGAGGTTGATTCCAAAATATATATAGTTTGAGTTGTGATCAATACTGAGATACGTATACACTGGGTCGTGGATTGATTCAAGATAATATTTATCGATTTATTTCTGTACATCTAACTGTGGACAACTAGTTGTAGGTTACTAACGAGGACAGCTGACTTAATAAACTTAAAACATCAAAATATATTAAAAGTGTTGTAAATATATTTTGAACATACTTTGATATATATGTATATATTGTTATAGGTTCGTGAATCAACCAGTGGCCAAGTCTTACTTCCCGACGAAGTAAAAATCTGTGAAGGTGAGTTATAGTCCCACTTTTAAAATCTAATATTTTTGGGATGAGAATACATGCAGGTTTTATAAATGATTTACAAAATAGACACAAGTACGTGAAACTACATTCTATGGTTGAATTATCGAAATCGAATATGCCCCTTTTTATTAAGTCTGGTAATCTAAGAATTAGGGAACAGACACCCTAATTGACGCGAATCCTAAAGATAGATCAATTGGGCCTAACAAACCCCATCCAAAGTACCGGATGCTTTAGTACTTCGAAATTTATATCATATCCGAAGGGTGTCCCGGAATGATGGGGATATTCTTATATATGCATCTTGTTATTGTCGGTTACCAGGTGTTCACCATATGAATGATTTTTATCTCTATGTATGGGATGTGTATTGAAATATGAAATCTTGTGGTCTATTGTTACGATTTGATATATATAGGTTAAACCTATAATTCACCAACATTTTTGTTGACGTTTTAAGCATGTTTATTCTCAGGTGATTATTAAGAGCTTCCGCTGTCGCATACTTAAATAAGGACAAGATTTGGAGTCCATGCTTGTATGATATTGTGTAAAAACTGCATTCAAGAAACTTATTTTGTTGTAACATATTTGTATTGTAAACCATTATGTAATGGTCGTGTGTAAACAGGATATTTTAGATTATCATTATTTGATAATCTACGTAAAGCTTTTTAAACCTTTATTGATGAAATAAAGGTTATGGTTTGTTTAAAAATGAATGCAGTCTTTGAAAAACGTCTCATATAGAGGTCAAAACCTCGCAACGAAATCAATTAATATGGAACGTTTTTAATCAATAAGAACGGGACATTTCAGTTGGTATCCGAGCGTTGGTCTTAGAGAACCAGAAAATTTGCATTAGTGTGTCTTATCGAGTTTGTTAGGATGCATTAGTGAGTCTGGACTTCGACCGTGTTTTCTTTAAAAATGATTGCTTAACATTTTTGTTGGAAACTATATATTTTTAACATATGAATATTATGTGATATATTAATCTCTTAACGTGTTTGATATTATGTGATAGATGTCTACCTCTAGAACAAGTCCCATTGACTCACCTAATAATAATGAAGAGTCAAATGTAAATTGGAATGATTTGTGGACTGATTCACAAGTTCCCGAAGAGGAACCGGAAGAAGAGTCGGAACCGGAAGAAGAATCGGAACCGGAAGAAGAATCGGAACCGGATGAAGAAATAGAACCGGTGGGGGAAATAATAAAACGGTTAAGTAAAAGAAAATCCTCAACCAACCGACCAAAGTTAATTATGGTCAATGGTGTTTCCGCCAAGGAAGCAAAATATTGGGAGGATTACCAATTCTCCAATGAATCGGATTTCGACGAGAATTCCGATGATGTTATAGAAATTACCCCAACTGAATTTAAAAAGGCAAAAGAAAATAATAAGGGAAAGGGCATAAAAATAGAGAAATCTAATTCCAACCCCGATGAACTTTATATGTATCGTCAACCCCCGAAGTCCTTAAGTTGTAACAATGACCCGGGAACCTCTAAACCACCAGGTTTTTCTAAACCAATGTGGACAACGACGGCTCGTATTAGGGGAACATCATATATCCCTAGAAACTTGGCAAAACGAACCAAAACCGAAGAAGAAGAAACGAGCGAGTCGGAATAAGATAGTTGTATTCGTGTGGTGTAATATATGGAATATAGTGTTCTTATGCTTTATGATATATGTAAAAATTGCTTGTATTAATAAGTATTTTTTTTTATGAAACTAACTCTTGTCTATTTTACAGTTTAAAAACACAAAATGGATAGACAACCCAATATTTTAAGAGACCTACCCGGAGACATGATTGATGAAATCTTGTCTAGAGTCGGCCAGAATTCTTCGGCACAACTATTTAAGGCGAGATCAGTTTGTAAGACATTCGAAGAACGTTCCAAGAATGTCTTGGTTTATAAGAGACTTTCGTTTGAAAGATGGGGGATATCACATTGGGAAACCCATAAGTTACGATGTGTTTACTTTGACGCATATATTGCGGGGAACCCAAATGCTATTTTACGCAACGGGTTAAGAAATTATTTTGACTCAATATATCCGAATATTGGACTTCGTGATTTAGAAAAAGCGGCTAACATGCAACATAAAGAAGCATGTTATGCTTACGGATTAGTAATGTTCGCTTCTCACCAAAGTGAGAATAAGAACATCGGGCTACAACTATTAAACAAAACGTTTCCACAAGTGACGGAGTCGGTAATTGGGGTAAGAAATGAGGTTTTTAGATTATTACGGGACTGTTGGACATTACGTAACCCTCGTCCCTTTGATGACGTTACAACACGCTGTCTTATCAACGGCCATAACGGTTATGTTGCACAAGACCAAGGATGGGAAGTAGTCCTAGTAAAACCAGAATGCATGACTTGTTTCTGGACGTATGAATTACGTGTCTTTATTGCCTTTGCCGAACGACTTGTGTACTAGCTAGAATTGTCTTCACAACTATCTTGTATCAAAGTTATTGTGTGCTATATTTCATGCTTTATGTAAAATAAGCGGTATTGTAAGTTTGTAAAATATTGTATAAAAGTTTGAACGCGAAATATTATTACAATCAGTTTTTCATATAGAATTGTAGTAGTTGAATTGTATATTAGCTACTAAGTATGAACTTAACGGGTAGGTACTACCCGAATTTAAACTTATAAAACGCTAATATGAAGAAAAAGCTTTTATAAATGAGTTCATATTATGCTACGAAATACTATTAACTACTCTTAATATTCTGTATGATTAACTTGTTCCATTTAACTATTTTGAAGGAAATGGCACCGACTACTCGACACACCGTGAATATGAATGAAGAGGAATTCCGTACTTTTCTAGCTTCAAACATAGCCGCAGTACAGGCTGCGCTACATACCAACAATAACCTTGGATCTAGCAGTACAGGAAATCGTGTAGGATGCACCTACAAAGAATTCACTGCCTGCAAACCTTTGGAATTTGATGGAACCGAAGGACCGATCGGATTGAAACGGTGGACCGAGAAGGTTGAATCGGTGTTTGCCATAAGTAAGTGTACTGAAGAGGACAAAGTGAAGTACGCTACGCATACCTTCACAGGTTCTGCGTTAACATGGTGGAATACCTATCTAGAGCAAGTGGGACAAGATGATGCGTACGCACTACCGTGGTCAGCATTCAAGCACTTGATGAACGAGAAGTACCGTCCCAGAACCGAGGTCAATAAGCTCAAGACAGAACTTAGAGGGTTACGAACCCAAGCATTTGATATTACCACGTACGAAAGACGATTCACAGAATTGTGCCTATTGTGTCCGGGAGCATTCGAAGATGAGGAAGAGAAGATCGACGCGTTTGTGAAAGGATTACCGGAAAGAATCCAAGAAGATATAAGTTCACACGAGCCCGCCTCCATACAACAGGCATGTAGAATGGCTCACAAACTAGTGAACCAGATTGAAGAAAGAATTAAAGAACATACTGCTGAAGAGGCCAATGTGAAGCAAGTCAAAAGAAAGTGGGAGGAAAACGGTGATAAGAATCACCAATACAACAACAACAGCAATTACAACAATAATCGCAACAATTATCCCAACAATCGCAACATCAATCGCAACTACAACAAACGGCCCAACAACAACAACAACAACAACAACAGCAACTACAACAATCATCCCAACAACAATAATAACCGCAACAACAACAACAATCAGAAGCAACTATGCCAAAGGTGTGAAAAGAATCACTCGGGGTTCTGCACCAAATTTTGCAACAAGTGTAAAAGAAATGGTCATAGCGCGGCGAAGTGTGAGGTCTACGGACCAGGGGTTAATAGAACGAAAGGAACAAATGGTGTCGGAACGAGTAATGGCGGAGCAAGTAGTGTCGGAGCAAGTTATGCCAATATAGTTTGTTATAAATGTGGAAAACCAGGCCACATTATTAGAAATTGCCCGAACCAGGAGAACACGAATGGACAAGGCCGTGGAAGAGTTTTCAATATTAATGCGGTAGAGGCACAGGAAGACCCGGAGCTTGTTACGGGTACGTTTCTTATTGACAATAAATCTGCTTACGTTTTATTTGATTCGGGTGCGGATAGAAGCTATATGAGTAGAGATTTTTGTGCTAAATTAAGTTGTCCATTGACGCCTTTGGATAGTAAATTTTTACTCGAATTAGCAAATGGTAAATTAATTTCAGCAGATAATATATGTCGGAATCGAGAAATTAAACTGGTTAGCGAAACATTTAAGATTGATTTGATACCAGTAGAGTTAGGGAGTTTTGATGTGATAATCGGTATGGACTGGTTGAAAGAAGTGAAAGCGGAGATCGTTTGTTTCAAAAATGCAATTCGCATTATACGAGAAAAAGGAAAACCCTTAATGGTGTACGGAGAAAAGGGCAACACGAAGCTACATCTTATTAGTAATTTGAAGGCACAAAAACTAATAAGAAAAGGTTGCTATGCTGTTCTAGCACACGTCGAGAAAGTACAAACTGAAGAAAAGAGCATCAATGATGTTCCCATTGCAAAAGAATTTCCCGATGTATTTCCGAAAGAATTACCGGGATTACCCCCACATCGATCCGTTGAATTTCAAATAGATCTTGTACCAGGAGCTGCACCAATAGCTCGTGATCCTTACAGACTCGCACCCAGTGAGATGAAAGAACTGCAAAGCCAATTACAAGAACTTTTAGAGCGTGGTTTCATTCGACCAAGCACATCACCGTGGGGAGCTCCTGTTTTGTTTGTCAAGAAGAAAGATGGTACATTCAGGTTGTGTATCGACTACCGAGAGTTGAACAAACTTACCATCAAGAACCGCTACCCACTACCGAGAATCGACGACTTATTTGATCAACTACAAGGCTCGTCTGTTTATTCAAAGATTGACTTACGTTCCGGGTATCATCAAATGCGGGTGAAAGAAGATGATATTCCAAAGACTGCTTTCAGAACACGTTACGGTCATTACGAGTTTATGGTCATGCCGTTTGGTTTAACTAATGCACCAGCTGTGTTCATGGACCTTATGAACCGAGTGTGTGGACCATACCTTGACAAGTTTGTCATTGTTTTCATTGATGACATACTTATTTACTCAAAGAATGACCAAGAACACGGTGAACATTTGAGAAAGGTGTTAGAAGTATTGAGGAAGGAAGAATTGTACGCTAAGTTTTCAAAGTGTGCATTTTGGTTGGAAGAAGTTCAATTCCTCGGTCACATAGTGAACAAAGAAGGTATTAAGGTGGATCCGGCAAAGATAGAAACTGTTGAAAAGTGGGAAACCCCGAAAACTCCAAAACACATACGCCAGTTTTTAGGACTAGCTGGTTACTACAGAAGGTTCATCCCAGACTTTTCCAGAATAGCAAAACCCTTGACTGCATTAACACATAAAGGGAAGAAATTTGAATGGAATGATGAACAAGAGAAAGCGTTTCAGTTATTGAAGAAAAAGCTAACTACGGCACCTATATTGTCATTGCCTGAAGGGAATGATGATTTTGTGATTTATTGTGACGCATCAAAGCAAGGTCTCGGTTGTGTATTAATGCAACGAACGAAGGTGATTGCTTATGCGTCTAGACAATTAAAGATTCACGAACAAAATTATACGACGCATGATTTGGAATTAGGCGCGGTTGTTTTTGCATTAAAGACTTGGAGGCACTACTTATATGGGGTCAAAAGTATTATATATACCGACCACAAAAGTCTTCAACACATATTTAATCAGAAACAACTGAATATGAGGCAGCGTAGGTGGATTGAATTATTGAATGATTACGATTTTGAGATTCGTTACCACCCGGGGAAGGCAAATGTGGTAGCCGATGCCTTGAGCAGGAAGGATAGAGAACCCATTCGAGTAAAATCTATGAATATAATGATTCATAATAACATTACTACTCAAATAAAGGAGGCGCAACAAGGAGTTTTAAAAGAGGGAAATTTAAAGGATGAAATACCCAAAGGATCGGAGAAGCATCTTAATATTCGGGAAGACGGAACCCGGTATAGGGCTGAAAGGATTTGGGTACCAAAATTTGGAGATATGAGAGAAATGGTACTTAGAGAAGCTCATAAAACCAGATACTCAATACATCCTGGAACGGGGAAGATGTATAAGGATCTCAAGAAACATTTTTGGTGGCCGGGTATGAAAGTCGATGTTGCTAAATACGTAGGAGAATGTTTGACGTGTTCTAAGGTCAAAGCTGAGCATCAGAAACCATCAGGTCTACTTCAACAACCCGAAATCCCGGAATGGAAATGGGAAAACATTACCATGGATTTCATCACTAAATTGCCAAGGACTGCAAGTGGTTTTGATACTATTTGGGTAATAGTTGATCGTCTCACCAAATCAGCACACTTCCTACCAATAAGAGAAGATGACAAGATGGAGAAGTTAGCACGACTGTATTTGAAGGAAGTCGTCTCCAGACATGGAATACCAATCTCTATTATCTCTGATAGGGATGGCAGATTTATTTCAAGATTCTGGCAGACATTACAGCAAGCATTAGGAACTCGTCTAGACATGAGTACTGCCTATCATCCACAAACTGATGGGCAGAGCGAAAGGATGATACAAACGCTTGAAGACATGCTACGAGCATGTGTTATTGATTTCGGAAACAGTTGGGATCGACATCTACCGTTAGCAGAATTTTCCTACAACAACAGCTACCATTCAAGCATTGAGATGGCGCCGTTTGAAGCACTTTATGGTAGAAAGTGCAGATCTCCGATTTGTTGGAGTGAGGTGGGGGATAGACAGATTACGGGTCCGGAGATTATACAAGAAACTACCGAGAAGATCATCCAAATTCAACAACGGTTGAAAACCGCCCAAAGTCGACAAAAGAGCTACGCTGACATTAAAAGAAAAGATATAGAATTTGAAATTGGAGAGATGGTCATGCTTAAAGTTTCACCTTGGAAAGGCGTTGTTCGATTTGGTAAACGAGGGAAATTAAATCCAAGGTATATTGGACCATTCAAGATTATTGATCGTGTCGGACCAGTAGCTTACCGACTTGAGTTACCTCAACAACTCGCGGCTGTACATAACACTTTCCATGTCTCGAATTTGAAGAAATGTTTTGCTAAAGAAGATCTCACTATTCCGTTAGATGAAATCCAAATCAACGAAAAACTCCAATTCATCGAAGAACCCGTCGAAATAATGGATCGTGAGGTTAAAAGACTTAAGCAAAACAAGATACCAATTGTTAAGGTTCGATGGAATGCTCGTAGAGGACCCGAGTTCACCTGGGAGCGTGAAGATCAGATGAAGAAGAAATACCCGCATCTATTTCCAGAAGATTCGTCAACACCTTCAACAGCTTAAAATTTCGGGACGAAATTTATTTAACGGGTAGGTACTGTAGTGACCCGAACTTTTCCATGTTTATATATATATTAATTGAGATTGATGTTTACATGATTAAATGTTTCCAACATGTTAAGCAATCAAACTTGTTAAGACTTGATTAATTGAAATAGGTTTCATATAGACAATTGACCACCCAAGTTGACCGGTGATTCACGAACGTTAAAACTTGTAAAAAAAAACTATATGATGACATATATATGGTTATATATATAGTTAACATGATATTATGATAAGTAAACATATCATTAATTATATTAACAATGAACTACATATGTAAAAACAAGACTACTAACTTAATGATTTTGAAACGAGACATATATGTAACGTTTATCGTTGTAACGACATTTAATGTATATATATCATATTAAGAGATATTCGTACATCATAATATCATGATAATATAATAATTTAAAATCTCTTTTGATATTATAAACATTGGGTTAACAACATTTAACAAGATCGTTAACCTAAAGGTTTCAAAACAACACTTACATGTAACGACTAACGATGACTTAACGACTCAGTTAAAATGTATATACATGTAGTGTTTTAATATGTATTTATACACTTTTGAAAGACTTCAATACACTTATCAAAATACTTCTACTTAACAAAAATGCTTACAATTACATTCTCGTTCAGTTTCATCAACAATTCTACTCGTATGCACCCGTATTCGTACTCGTACAATACACAGCTTTTAGATGTATGTACTATTGGTATATACACTCCAATGATCAGCTCTTAGCAGCCCATGTGAGTCACCTAACACATGTGGGAACCATCATTTGGCAACTAGCATGAAATATCTCATAAGATTACAAAAATATGAGTAATCATTCATGACTTATTTACATGAAAACAAAATTACATATCCTTTATATCTAATCCATACACCAACGACCAAAAACACCTACAAACACTTTCATTCTTCAATTTTCTTCATCTAATTGAACTCTCTCAAGTTCTATCTTCAAGTTCTAAGTGTTCTTCATAAATTCCAAAAGTTCTAGTTTCATAAAATCAAGAATACTTTCAAGTTTGCTAGCTCACTTCCAATCTTGTAAGGTGATCATCCAACCTCAAGAAATCTTTGTTTCTTACAGTAGGTTATCATTCTAATACAAGGTAATAATCATATTCAAACTTTGGTTCAATTTCTATAACTATAACAATCTTATTTCAAGTGATGATCTTACTTGAACTTGTTTTCGTGTCATGATTTTGCTTCAAGAACTTTGAGCCATCCAAGGATCCATTGAAGCTAGATCCATTTTTCTCTTTTCCAGTAGGTTCATCCAAGGAACTTAAGGTAGTAATGATGTTCATAACATCATTCGATTCATACATATAAAGCTATCTTATTCGAAGGTTTAAACTTGTAATCACTAGAACATAGTTTAGTTAATTCTAAACTTGTTCGCAAACAAAAGTTAATCCTTCTAACTTGACTTTTAAAATCAACTAAACACATGTTCTATATCTATATGATATGCTAACTTAATGATTTAAAACCTGGAAACACGAAAAACACCGTAAAACCGGATTTACGCCGTCGTAGTAACACCGCGGGCTGTTTTGGGTTAGTTAATTAAAAACTATGATAAACTTTGATTTAAAAGTTGTTATTCTGAGAAAATGATTTTTATTATGAACATGAAACTATATCCAAAAATTATGGTTAAACTCAAAGTGGAAGTATGTTTTCTAAAATGGTCATCTAGACGTCGTTCTTTCGACTGAAATGACTACCTTTACAAAAACGACTTGTAACTTATTTTTCTGACTAGAAACCTATACTTTTTTGTTTAGATTCATAAAATAGAGTTCAATATGAAACCATAGCAATTTGATCCACTCAAAACGGATTTAAAATGAAGAAGTTATGGGTAAAACAAGATTGGATAATTTTTCTCATTTTAGCTACGTGAAAATTGGTAACAAATCTATTCCAACCATAACTTAATCAACTTGTATTATATATTATGTAATCTTGAGATACCATAGACACGTATACAATGTTTCGACCTATCATGTCGACACATCTATATATATTTCGGAACAACCATAGACACTCTATATGTGAATGTTGGAGTTAGCTATACAGGGTTGAGGTTGATTCCAAAATATATATAGTTTGAGTTGTGATCAATACTGAGATACGTATACACTGGGTCGTGGATTGATTCAAGATAATATTTATCGATTTATTTCTGTACATCTAACTGTGGACAACTAGTTGTAGGTTACTAACGAGGACAGCTGACTTAATAAACTTAAAACATCAAAATATATTAAAAGTGTTGTAAATATATTTTGAACATACTTTGATATATATGTATATATTGTTATAGGTTCGTGAATCAACCAGTGGCCAAGTCTTACTTCCCGACGAAGTAAAAATCTGTGAAGGTGAGTTATAGTCCCACTTTTAAAATCTAATATTTTTGGGATGAGAATACATGCAGGTTTTATAAATGATTTACAAAATAGACACAAGTACGTGAAACTACATTCTATGGTTGAATTATCGAAATCGAATATGCCCCTTTTTATTAAGTCTGGTAATCTAAGAATTAGGGAACAGACACCCTAATTGACGCGAATCCTAAAGATAGATCAATTGGGCCTAACAAACCCCATCCAAAGTACCGGATGCTTTAGTACTTCGAAATTTATATCATATCCGAAGGGTGTCCCGGAATGATGGGGATATTCTTATATATGCATCTTGTTATTGTCGGTTACCAGGTGTTCACCATATGAATGATTTTTATCTCTATGTATGGGATGTGTATTGAAATATGAAATCTTGTGGTCTATTGTTACGATTTGATATATATAGGTTAAACCTATAATTCACCAACATTTTTGTTGATGTTTTAAGCATGTTTATTCTCAGGTGATTATTAAGAGCTTCCGCTGTCGCATACTTAAATAAGGACAAGATTTGGAGTCCATGCTTGTATGATATTGTGTAAAAACTGCATTCAAGAAACTTATTTTGTTGTAACATATTTGTATTGTAAACCATTATGTAATGGTCGTGTGTAAACAGGATATTTTAGATTATCATTATTTGATAATCTACGTAAAGCTTTTTAAACCTTTATTGATGAAATAAAGGTTATGGTTTGTTTAAAAATGAATGCAGTCTTTGAAAAACGTCTCATATAGAGGTCAAAACCTCGCAACGAAATCAATTAATATGGAACGTTTTTAATCAATAAGAACGGGACATTTCACATTTACCATGGTTAAACTAGCTAATACAATAATAAGTAAATAACCTATTACATTAATACTAACAAAAACTGCATGCCACAAATAATAGACAATATTCATTGTCAACAATATTATATCCACAATTCTAAACCTTATTCATCTGCTCGTTTTGACCGACAATCATTCCAGAGTAGTGGAAGAAGTCAACGAGCTTCGCGCTCGAGTAATCAATTTAGAAAACATGGTGCAAAACTTACCAGCTTCAACAACATCACCAGCACCAACAGTACCATCAGTAACAACACCAGTATCATCAACAATCCATGTCTCAACATCTCATTCTGTACCTCGAACATAATCATCGTTCTACATGACGATCTACATCATTTATCTTCGTTCTACATAAAGATTATATAATCTCTAATGTTTTAGAGATTATGTACTCTAGTTCTAACCGTAAATCAGATGAGTTTAATATCATATTAACTCATTAAATCAATGATTACATCTGAAGAAGATATATATATATATAAGTATATTTTCATAAAGATTGTAATTAAAAAATTCTTTGTACAAACTGTTAATGGTGAAAATATTTTAACGGGTAGGTAATACTCGAGGAAATATTTAGCTTTCATATTAACATGCTATACTGTACATTCTTCCAATCTGATTCAACATATATTTACTATCCTACTTACATCCACAGATATACGTATCCGTTCACCGCAGAATAACCATTTTCATTAAATTTCATATTTGGATTTTGACCTATCAGAATCCAACAAGTGGCATAATGAAGAAAACATTGGATAAAAATAAAATTTGTTAGAAACAAACAAATTAACTATGAGAATTTTGTTAAGAAACCACGCTAACAAAATCCTAGCTAACTGTTTCTAGCTAACTGTTAATTCCTTATTACATTTAATTATCGCAATTTTAATTCTCGCAATTTTTTTATCGTCATTAAATTTCTGTTATTTATTTTACGCACTTTATCGGGACACATATACAATGTTTTGACATATCATATCGACGTCATCTATATATATTATTTGGAATAATCATAGACATACTATATGCAGTAATGATCGAGTTAGCTATACAGGGTTGAGGTTGATTCTAAATAATATATATACTTTCAGTTGTGATCGAGTCTGAGACATGTATATAATGGGTCACGACACGTATTAATTAATTCGAATATTATACATTAAACTATATATGCATTGTTGAACTAATAATTGTGGACTAATAACTGTGGACTAATAACATTGGACAATTAAAATGAATTAAAATCTTGATTATAACATATAAAACTAAACATTTCTTCAAGTTTGCCACTTGATTTCATCTTAAACCTCATTTGTATCTTGACAATTACAATCTGCGTTCAAACCTTTCATGATTCTTGAAAACACCTCAATCTAGAGGATGAACCAACCGCACTTCATCTACAAGAAGAAAGATTTAAGCAATAATCATGCATATGAAGAACTCTCAGAAACTGAGTAAACATTTAGCACATAGCTGTGCTAATTCCTTTAGCGTTATTATTACCGAAAATAACTTGCAACTCCTGTTCGAGATAGTCAGTGTTGTCACAGCTCCAGCAAGTCAACTCCGATTTTTTGTTCGAAACAATCTTATTATAACCTTGATAAATACGATTGCCCTTTTATTGTTATCAGGGAAAATTTTTATATTCCACCTTTATGACCACAGACGTAACAGTAACCTCGCCGCTCCTTAGCTTAAATCTCTCCAAAAAATTACTATACTTATTTATTAAAACCCTATCATGTACTCATCGACATCTTATAACGATAGTTGCCATACCAAATACCGGGAAGCATTAATCATTAATTCTCAAATTTCGAAGCGTTCCTACGTCAACCGTTATATATCTATATATAACGTATATCTTCTGGACTGATGAATTTCAATTTGGAATCTCTGGATTCCTGAAAAGCACTCTAGCTTACGAATCAGATCTCCGAGTTTTGAAAAAGCTGATGAAGCAGCGAAAACTGAAGACTGTTTAAACAGTCAAAAGTTTGATAATAAAGAGCGACATACTGAAAAAGCTCAAAAGTTTTGATACTGAAAAACGGATTGAGCAAACTATGAAGGAGACCAAGGAGAAATACAAGGACCAAACTCTGTATTTAAAGAATCCTGATGATTCTATTTCTGATGAAATCTTTAGCGAATACCTTACTCTTTAATCGCTCTAAATCATTGTGAATGAATTTCTTCATCACACTTTGAATCTAAAATTCTAAGATATTATCGTATCTTTCATTATAAATATCTTCGATGTTTCTGAAGATATCTTCATAACTATTGTTATCCGAAATCATTTACCTCTTCACGCTATCTGTATTACATCATAAAAGAAACTATTATAGTTTCTAAATTCTGAAACTTTCGAGTTTAAAATAAGAATGTTTTTGAAGAAGTGTTGGGAACTGAAGAATGAGTTAGCATAATATAATGATACTTGATCAACGTGATCATATTACAGTAAGTCATGCTGAGTTTCTAATGAAACATGACGATTCACAGACCATACCGTCATCATGTGCCATGTTACACGACTCTTGTATTCTATTTAACCTATAAAAATATCAAGAAAATATTTCTTGATGATTCGGTCTTTTCCGGGATATTCTGATAATTTAACAAATCAGATCGTGTTACTACCATTCCTTTCTTGGAACGTTAGTCATGATCATTCGAAATTCAAAGATTTAATTTACGAATCTCAGACGTCTTAATCACTTTATTTAAAGTCAAGATGAATCCTATTTTCCTCATTTCACTCTTTTGTGATAACTTCACTCGTACTCTTCACAAAAATCAAATTGATTTATCTATAGTAACTAATGATGATAAAATTCTAAATTTCAGCTAGTATGCGTCAAGAAAAACATACTTATTATCAGCCATGACGATTTCAATCAAATTTCGGGACGAAATTTCTTTAACGGGTAGGTACTGTGATGACCCGAAAATTTCCGACCAAATGTAAACTTAATCTGTAAATGATTCTGACATGATAAGCAAAGTCTGTAATGTTGAGTCTCAAAAATTTTGAACTATTTCAGAAATTCAATTGACCTTCGACCATTCCCGACGATTCACGAACAACTAATTTGTAAATAGATATATATATTATTTTATTTGAAATATTATTTAAAATAATATATGATTTAATTATTGGAAATGATATCAGTATATTTAATATTATTAATTAAATATATAATATATAGATATTCATATAATTAAATATATATATATATATATATATATATATATATATATATTTATATATATATATATATATATATATATATTATAAAACAAAATGTTATATATTGTAATTGTTATAATCAATGTTGAAAAATAATAATAATATATAACAATTATTATTTAAAGAATATGTATATATATAAATAAAGTATATAGAATATATATTTTGTGATTTCGAAGCTATTTAATAAACGATGATAACGCTTAATTGTCATTCGATAGATATTAAATGAGTTAAAAAAGAACTTATGTGATTTTAAAATAAACGGTGATCCGAAAATGGGTTTTATAAATTTTAGGCTTAGTAAAAATGTATTTAGAAGCTATTTATTAAATTTCAAAACTTTTTATATTTTACTTAGGGTTGAGAGTGAATAATTAATGTAATTTTTATTTAATAATTAAGGATCGAATTTTATACCATAATCTAAAATTTTGGGATTTTTCTGAAGACTTTTATCCGCCCCTGATTAACAACGGGTTACGAAGCCCAGTCCGTGATATACTGTCGGCAGTGTAATAGTTTATATGTCCGTGATATTTTGAAATATGAATCAATTACTGTTTTTCTCCTTTAAATCATGACTTTATGATTCTTAATTATTATTATAATAATATTATTAATCTAAATTATAGTTTAATATATCTGTATATAGATATAGGTATGAGAAAGATAGATAGACAATCCTTCTATCTTCTTCTTCGGCTCTCCCTTACATCACCGGACCACCACACTACCGGCCATCACTTGTCGCCTTCTACAACCAACGCCGCCACCTTCCATCAAAACCGTCACCACTCAACCGACAACCATCACCAAACCCTCACCACCTGCTACTTCATTTTGCAGCTCGACACCCTTCAACTTTTTCACAATGACTAGTCTCTTTGTGGTTGCAGTAAACTACTCTAATTGTTCTTGTTTTATTCGATCAATACCACTACCATCATCTACAACCACCACTTCACCATCCTCACCGCCACTCTCTCTCATCTCTCTCTCTTATTTAAACACCACACTTCACCATCAAACTCCACTATTTTTGTTTTCCTGTCGAGATTACACCACCACCATCAATCAACCATTGCTATTATCAGCTGCTACACCCATTATTTCTGTTTTATCTGAAGACCCAAAACCACCGGCCATCAAACTTTCACCCTCGATTCTTCTGTTTCTACTTCTATGTAATTTATTTCTTCTTTCGATCACCATCACCATTCTCTCTAACTATTAAACTGATCCCTATAACCTGTTTAATATTTCTGCTGCCAAAAACCCTAAAACATTGAAACCCATTTAGAAAGACGATGAACAGTACCCATTTATTGTTGTTTGTTCTGGTTCCTGTTTCTATTTACGGTCGACAACCACCAGCGCAATCTGTTCAGTTCATTCGAAAAACAAACACCCACATCACTAAAATTGCTGCGTTTTCTTTTCGATTCTTTCTTTCTGTTTCTTTTTTTGTTAAGATAGCGAATGGTAATGGTGATACATGATAAAATGATGAAACAAGAAGTTGATGAATAATGAATCGGTCATTCGTATATTTCTGTGTTCCTAATTAAACCGAAACCCACAATCACCCTCTTTTATTTTTCTTCTTTTTCGTTCCTGTGCTGCTACGACTTGTGTTTATTTCCCCTTTATTTCTTTTGTCTGCCAAACTTCCTAAATAAACCAAACAGATCACAAAATTTAGTGGATTTATTAAAATTGCTAAATGGGTTTCAATGAATTTAACATGTTGGGCCGAGTTTCTTGTTATGATAATTGGGCCGAAAAGTATAATTGGGCTGAGCAATTGTTGTTGGGCCAAAACAGAATACGGGTTATATAATATTTACATACGGGTTATAACAGAAAAGCTGAGACAGTGTTTTGGTTAAGGGTGTTTGCGGGTGAGTGGGAGGTCGCAGGTTCGAGCCCGGGCATAGGCATTTGTTTTTGGAACTCTTTCTTGAAAGGTAGTTATTAGTATTACTCATTATTATTACTCATTATTATTATTATTATTATTATTATTATTATTATTATTATTATTATTATTATTATTATTATTATTATTATGTTTATTATTATGTTTATTGATATCATGATTTTTATTATTATTATTAATATAGTTTGCATTGCATTATTATCATTTATATAAGTATTATAAGTATTGTTATTATTATCATAGTTATTATTATTATTATTATTATTATTAGTATTATTATTATTAGTATTATTATTATTAATATTAACGTGATTTTAAAATTATTATTATTATTATTAGTAACATTAGTATTAATATTATCGTTAAGAATTAATATAAGGATTATCATTATTATTATTATTAACTTATAAATTTTTATGTATTCTTACTAGTATTATCATTATTATTGGTATTATAAATATTTTTATTTTTTATTAAAATTATTATTATTATTATTATTATTATTATTTTATTATTAAAAATTCCTTTTTATTTAAAACTTCATTATCATTATCATTATTATATTATTATAACAAATAAATATGTTGTATATAAAAATATACTTATACTATAATTATATTAATATTATCTATAATTATATATTAAAAATATTAACATTTCTAATATGTTTATACAAAATAAATACATATATAACATGTAATTTAAAATATAATATATATATTAAAATTTAGTACAAATTATGTATATAAACTACAACACTAAATATATACATACTATATAATTAATAGATGGAATTATTTGATTTTCATTATATGTTTTAATATATATAACTGATATAGGTTCGTGAATCCGAGGCCAACCTTGCATTGTTCAGTATCGTCGTATGCATATCTTTACTACAAAATATCGTATTGTGAGTTTTCATTACTCCATTTTTAAATGCTTTTGCAATATATATTTTTGGGACTGAGAATACATGCGCTGCTTTATCAACTGTTTTACGAAATAGACACAAGTAATCACAACTACATTCTATGGTTGAATTATCAAAATCGAATATGCCCCTTTTTAGTCTGGTAATCTAAGAATTAGGGAACAGACACCCTAATTGACGCGAATCCTAAAGATAGATCTATGGGCACTAACAAGCCCCAGTCAGAGAATTTGAACTGCTTTAGTACTTCGATTTTATCATGTCCGAAGGGAGTCTCGGAATGATGGGGATATTCTATATGCATCTTGTTAAGGTCGATTACCAGGTGTTCAATCCATATGAATGATTTTTGTCTCTATGTATGGGACGTATATTTATGAGAAATGGAAATAGAAATCTTGTGGTCTATTAAAATAATGGAAATGATTGTTATGATAAACTAATGAACTCACCAACCTTTTGGTTGACACTTTAAAGCATGTTTATTCTCAGGTATTAAAGAAAACTTCTGCTGTGCATTTGCTCATTTTAGATATATTACTTGGAGTCACTCATGGCATATTTCAAAAGACGTTGCATTCAAGTCGTTGAGTTCAATAATCATTATTATTAAGTAAATGACAGATTAGGTCATTTATAGTTTGGATATTATGAAATTGTATGCATGTCTGTCAACTTTCAATGTAATGAAAGTCTGTCTTTTAAAAACGAATGCAATGTTTGTAAAATGTATCATATAGAGGTAAAATACCTCGCAATGTAACCATATGTTATTGTATTCGTCCTTATGGATTTGGACGGGTCGCTTCAATAATGTCTTATTTTGTCTGCAGCCTCGCAGACTTAGAAATGTGCTCATAACTACTGCAAACATGATTAAGTTATTTTTCAGACATAAAAACACACAGTCTTCAATATTCAGCATATACAGACATTCAGGTCACATCTTTTTTACAAACGTGATCCGCAAATATTTAGACAAAACATCTTAAAAACAAACACTAAAATGTCATATCAGCATGCCACTTTTAACTCACATTAAAATCTCACACCACAATTACTTTACATTAAAAATCCACAATGTCTAGTTCCGAAAAAAATTTAAACAAATAAAAAATAGTAATATGCCCGGTCATTATAAATGGTCTAATAGTCCCTTAACTACCTACACGCAAATATATAATTAGAACTTAGGATGATGATTTAATAATCCGACATGGTCATGTGATAGAACATACGTACTCTCATGGGTTGATACAAAAGTCACTCTTTAATGTTTGACTAGTTAACTAGTTGTCTTTAAATGAGTTACCCTACATGTCTTAGATTGTGAAAGCATATTATAGTATCATGTTCCAAACTTGCGAACTTGTAAATATGATAATATATTGTACTCTACTAATTTTGTTTTAGTGTTGTACATTTGTACAGTAGAATCGTATAAAGTATATTTAGTGGCATATATCATTGAACAAAATAATAGTGTAGAGATCATTTCGTCTTATAAATTTAATAACAACTAGAATATCTTCTGATCTTCTTTAATTTCTTTGTTTCACGTTTATTAGGCTTGTATTATGGTAAATTATACTGTATTCAATAATTCAAAGAGAAAAATACAAACTGGTAGAATTTAAATAAAATATTATTCCGTTTTGGTTGGATGGTTTCTTATCACATGACTATACACAATTTGGAGCCATGAGCTTTGATTTGATACAACGTAGAAATGAGGCGGTAATTGATGACATAATGAAACAGCACAGCTTTTATCAATAAAATAGTTAACTTATATGAAAATGATCAATCAAAAAGGATCAAGTTTGACACATCAACCGGACAAGTGAAAGATAGCCCAATATTTACTAGTACTATGATTAATTGCATGAAAAGAATGCAAATACAAATATGCATAAACTAGACACAATATCACACAATGTACATATTAAACTCATACATTGCGCTTTATACACGTTAGGATATTAAGATGAGTGATTTTGATATCATCAATTTTTATACATACGTCACTAAAGTATATAATTTATTTTTCAGTTAAGCTGAAGTATATAATTTATTTATTGTATATTGTATTGTACAATAGCCAATTTGATGATGCTTGTATTAAAAAATGATGATGTAGAAATCATTTTATAGTATCCATAATTAATAAATTCATGATAGCTGACAAAAAAAATGTTTTAGAAAGTAAATAAATTAATCTTTGAAATAGAGAGTATACATAGGATATCACATAATCTTTGAAATTGCCTTATTGGTCATTGACTTGAGGTGGGTCCCGAACCTCATTTTTGGTGTATATATAGGTTTCCATATCCACCTTCAATTTGCAGCCTCACACCTTTTCATTTACTTCAGAAAGTTATACTCCAAATACAAAAAATACAAATATCATGAAGCCTTCTTTCATGTACTTGAGTCTCTTAGCTATCTCCATCTTTCTTTATGAAGTTCAAGGTAAATACATAATGATATCTAGGTTTTAGTCTTAAGTGGCTTTTAACTATTGACTTTTACAAATCATATTGCTTCTTTCCCTTTTCAGGTTTTTAGGATTTAGATTAAATTGAAAAGTAGTTGAAGAAATGGCCGGGTTAAAACTATAGAAACTTCAATTATATTATATTATAATAATATTATATGTTAAATGTTTATAGTTTTTTAGATGATAGAGTAATGCTATATTCTGATTAGTAGAATAGTAGATGATAATGGTATAACTAAATATACACATGTGATAATAACTAAAACATTGATAACAGTGTGAATATATTGTGAAGGTATTAGGCTGGGAAATTTGAGTACTGCAGCTAGCGACAATGAAGAATTCGTCATCAAGGTCAGTATATATATGAGTTTATGTTAAAATTATTCGTTATAAATCTCTTTTAAGTTACCATGATTTGAAAATGGACTCGATTATGCATGGCAGAGTTTATCGAGCAATCATAAGGATGGACTAGTCATGGCTAGTGATCAATCATTATCAGGTACCACTATAAAGAAGAGAGAATTAAGATCACATGGACACTTGTTACCAAAGATTCATGAAGATTACTACGGCCCAAGATTTCACCTACCTAGGCACCATTGAATTCAAACCCTAGCTAGATATTATTCCACTTTAGTAGTCAAAGAGATGTTTCATACACCATATTTTTAATCGTACATCAGCATTATGTGTTTTAAAGTGTTGTGCAATATGATACTTTAAAACATATATGGTGTACAGTTAAGCAATAGGGATGTATTAATCATCAAGTTTAGTTATATCTTCTCTAGTTATTACTACTAGTAGTTAGGCACATGTGAAGATTATAAGACCACTTTCAACCATCGCGTTCTTTTTTTCATGACAGACCGCTATATATATTTATCTCACATCAGTTTTTCTCTCTATTTTCTCCTCATCACACGCCACTACCAACCTTACATACATCCTCCTGTCACATGAACCCAAAATTTTATTAATATTATATTATGTTTGTTTTTAACATTATTTTCGTTATTATTATTATTATAATTATATTTATATTTTTATTCTCGGAAAAATGTCTTATTTTGGTAGTGTAACGTGTGTTGATCCCATAACTAAAAGAGCTTGTATGGTGAAAAAAACGAATAAAAGTTTTGAGAAGCTCATTTTCATCAGATAAATGGTTGTGTTAAAGGTTGTTGAGGAAATGATAGAAATAATCAGCGGTTAAATAGAAGAAATTAGTGATTTTCAGTCCGTGCTTCATTATGCTTTGGGAGGAAAATTTTGAGTACGAGGCACTAGAATCATGTTGCGAGCGAGGAAAACCATAACCATTGCTAATGGTGTCCTCAAGGGCGAGCCAGAGGCATGCCCAGGGCGTACCCCGTTGAAAATCGTCTAATAGTTATCATATAATTGGTTTCAAATGTCATTAACATTACAAAAACTTTTGTAACGTCTCTAAAACTAAAGCACTAGATTAATCGGATATCTTTTAATTTATATAAAAACTATAATATAAGATATTAGTTAGCTACTCCCCTGAGTTTATAAGAGAGAATTTTTTATTTCATAGTCTAAATTGAGACTAAGTTAGTTGCAACTTTTGAATATAATCAAACTGAATGAATGAAATTTATGCCATTTTCCATTTGAGACAATTTTGCGAATCATATTAGATTGGCTAGGTCAAATTTGTAAACGGAATTAACATATAGCATTTACATGTACTTTTTTTTTTTTTTTTAACAGTGATTGGGATCACCCGAGGGGGACTAAACCACCCGTTGCAATCATCTCCCGTTTCGACTATGCCGATGCAGTGATAATAACCCCGCCCCCATCACTGCCCGGGAGAAAACCTTGAAACTGATCCAAGGGAACGGCCAAGTAAAACCCCCTCCCCTTTACCCCCCCCCCCCCCCCCCAAACAATATGGAAAAGGTGACATGGGTGGATACTTCATGGCAGAGATGAAATTGTGTTTTTAATATGTAGTCATGGTTAGTTGCAACTTTTGAATATAATCAAACTGAATGAATGAAATTTATGCCATTTTCCATTTGAGACAATTTTGCGAATCATATTAGATTGGCTAGGTCAAATTTGTAAACGGAATTAACATATAGCATTTACATGTACTTTTTTTTTTTTTTTTTTAACAGTGATTGGGATCACCCGAGGGGGACTAAACCACCCGTTGCAATCATCTCCCGTTTCGACTATGCCGATGCAGTGATAATAACCCCGCCCCCATCACTGCCCGGGAGAAAACCTTGAAACTGATCCAAGGGAACGGCCAAGTAAAACCCCCTCCCCTTTACCCCCCCCCCCCCCCCCCAAACAATATGGAAAAGGTGACATGGGTGGATACTTCATGGCAGAGATGAAATTGTGTTTTTAATATGTAGTCATGGGTGGATACTTCATGGCAGAGATGAAATTGTGTTTTTAATATGTAGTCAACGGGGGTCGAACTCCTGACCTCCCCTAAAGGAGGCAGACCACCAACCGCTGGACCACATCACAACTTCAGCATTTACATGCACTTGTTTGAATCTTTTTAATATACTTGATTTTTATTTCTCGTTTTATAATTTTTTTTTGCAGGAATAAATAGAAAACTAATGAAAATAATAATATCATCAACTTCTGCAAAGACAAAAGACAAGGTTAGTGTAATTTCAAGATACGAGTAATAGAAATAAGTCATAAATAAAATGAAGTCTTGATATTGGTTTTATTTCTCATGTACAGAATATCCACAAAAAGTTTACTCGTGGGAAGGGGAAGACAGCAATCGTGTTTGAACGATATCCGGATATCATAAACTTAACGGAGATGGATTATTCGCCGGCCAAGAGAAAACCTCCGATACATAATTGAACCCGAAATAATTAAGTTACAGTTATTAAACGCATATATAATATAATGATGTTAATCATAAACTCAAACAGTGTTTCATGTATACTAAGATTATATCCTTGTAGATGGATATGGTGTGGCGTTATTAAATTAACGTAATAATGTGTATTTGTTTATTGCGTATATGAAAAAATGATGATGATGATGATCATGATTATGTAAGATTATAACATGTACGACGGCTCATTCTAGTTATATAATGTATAAAAAAATGCGGGCCCAATATAGCTTAATTAAGTTATATAATAGACTACTCTTTAGTAGCTTTTCTAGTTATATTATGTAAACATGGGGGCCCAATATACCATAAGTTATATAATAGACTACTCTTTAGTAGCTAATGGGCCTAATAAGAGATCCATGATTGCCCTCAACAATTATCAAAGATACGAGTATTGCAGAATTTGATTTACTGATTGTTAAAAGTTTAGCATATTTACATACGAAGAAAAAGGTGCAAACCCTTACTTGTTACACTAGTTGCACTATCTAACTATGATTATATTTTTCGAAATTATATTAACTACCTAGACGTGTATCCAAATCCAAATTTCAAACTCATTAATCAATATCGTAACTCAAATTCACAAAAATCAACTCGACGTGCCACCTCTACGTTTGTTCAATCGCCGTTTTGTACCTTAGCCGTGCACACTAGTTGCAATCTATATCCTTGCTTGCATAAAGTTAACGATAAGGCCTGATATTTTTTTAACTTCGTGTAACACAATGCTAAAATGTATAAATTGACAACTACCTACTTTTCACTTCCACTTTAGATTGCATGTAAAGCCGGATCATATATTCATAGATTGATCATTGACTCGCGTAGTAGCTTTGGCACCAAGCAATGTTGTAGGTTTTTTTGTGGTCGACACTTTTGATTCTTTTTGCCACACAATGTTGCTTTTGAATCTCCACTTTCTTTTGATGTGGACCTCCACTATTGGATGAAAGTTATGTTAATGTCCATGTCATAAGTTTTTCACAAAAGAAGGGTCATTTGATTGTTACTTTTTTGTAGCCACAAAATTATGTTGAATATGAACTATTTTAGATATTACGATAAAAGCGTATCAAAAGTAAATTCTAATTGTCATTAATAGAAAAGACACCGTGTCATGTACTCCGTGTATGATACATATATATTAACTAATGAAATGACTCGTGAAACCACGAGTTTGTATAAACGAAACAGTTTAATGATATGTTTTAGGTATTAAGTGAACGTAAATGTTAAAGTCATTTAGCTTAATGACCCGTAGAACCACAAAGTCCGACTAAGAAACTCGTCAGCTGAACAGTTTATCAAACACTTAAAATGCATATTAAACAATCCACATCTAATCATAAGAGATAATATTGGTTATCATTTTATTTTGAAAGTGTAAATTAAAATATAAATTTGGAATTGGTTTCCTTCTACCTAGTTTTTATACCTTCTCGTACTCAATTCAAAATAATTAATTAAAATAATTCAAAATTATTTAATTTTATTAATTAAAATAATTATTAATAAGATTTAATTTTAATTCAAAATTATTTAGATTAATAACATCACCCACCATACTTAGATTTTTTTCTTTTGTTTTTAAATTTTTTTAACAAAAGAATTAGCCTAATAATGACATCATCATTATAGGATTTTAATACAAACTATAGATATATTAAATTTTTTTAAAGACAAGTTGTTGGCATCGAATACTCTCATTTGTCACGCACGAACGCGCTTTCAGGCAGGAAACCCGAACCGCATTACAGGGATCCAAACCTTAAACCATCCCGAGGGGCAGGCGGTCGGACCTGGGTCCTATATACGGGCCGGTAAAACCTTCCCCGGGGCAATTCGACTTTCAGGAAATAAATCCCACGAAAATTTTTAAGAGAAGAGACTCAAACTTGAGACCTCCCCACCTCCATTCAAATGCACAAGTACAAAGGGGTGAACCACTGGATCACAAATTTTTAATATATTAATTAACTAGGCTTTTGAGCTCGTGTGTTGCACGGGTGTGTAAAAAACCGTGCAATTAAGTCTAATTTGCAGTTCATATCGGTTTATAAATAGCGATACTAAAAAGGATAAGTATAATAATTATTTAAGGGCTCGTGGTGTTAACAAATTTTTAAAATTCTTTAGAGTTTAAGAGTCTGTGGTGTTGGTTTTAGAGCCCGTGCGTTTAATATGTTTTTAATTATATTTTGAATTATATACGACGTAAAAGTTATATTATTTTACAAATATTATATACAATTATTAGTTTTTTAATAAATGTGTAACCAGCGAGTTTAATTTTAGAAAAGTTGTTAATCATTTTAGCAAAATAAGAGTACTGAAGTGAGTCGTCATGTATAATTAATATTGTAATAGTTATATTTTCATGTTCACAAATATTTTAAGGACTTAAAGTGTAAATTCAAATCACTTTCATATATTGTTAAAAAGAAATGCTGTGTTCGTAGTGTATCGAAGCTCCGTGTCGAATACAATTTATTGCGTTTAGTTCGTAAAATTATTTCGAGTTGAACGGTGCTGACGGTGGAACCTAACTCGTGGCGAACAAAAAGATAAATCCGTTCAAAAATTTTGATGGTTATTATTTGGTGGGTTTATACTAAATAGTGAATTTAAATAATGTTAATTATATTAAATATATAATTTAATTATACAATATACTAATTTACGTAATTTATCTTTAATCTCATTGGCTACAAGGTTTCAAATGCACTGTTATACTGTTCCACCTACCATCACCAGTCTGCACTTAATTTTCACTATAATCAAACGCAGACACCTTATTTTCCTAAACCGCTCCTGATGATGTAGCGTGAGGGTACGAAATAGTATTATTTTTAATACAAAATACTACAAAATATGACACAAGTTTTATTAATTTACGGATGGGATATACCTAAACCTTGCTACAACACTATAGGCAGTGTACCTAATCGTAGAGTAGTGTAGTTTTTAGTAAGTCCGGTTCGTTCCACAGGGAGCTGGTGAAGTTAACGCTATATTATTAAGTTTATTTGTAAAAATATATATATAAATAAGTAGTAGTATTATTATAAAATGGGGGTTTTACCGTTTAATGACCGGTTTGTCGATTTTAAGCGTAAAAATAAATGACAAAAATTAAAGTGCGTAAAATAAATTGCGATAAATAAAATGACAGAAAATAAAATTGCGAGTAATAAAATGACAGTAAATAAAGATACGATGAGAAATATAATAAAAGAATTATGCTTATTTAAACTTCCGTAATCATGATGTTTGTTGATTTTAATTTATTACCATGGGTTAATTGTCCTTTGTCCTGGTTTATTTGATACATCTATCTGGTTTTTGTCCATAATAGTCCATCGGTCATAAATATAAAGTGCGAGTATCCTCGTCAAATTACCCTTATACCCGAAGTCAAATATTCCAACTGATTAAGGATTTAAACTGTGACGCAGTTATCACTTCTGTCAACAATTACACCAGTTATCACTGTATGTAATCCACCCCTGTTTTAATTAGTTTATGAATATTAATTCATCCACTTGATCAGAATGAATAATCAATTACCCAACCCAATTGATTAATTAAATGATTATAACAGATTCCATATGAACATCACTAAATAGGACAACCATAATCATTATTAATTATTAGGTTAATTAATTTGAAGATAGGTTCGACAGACTCCAATGAGTTGTCACTCAATTAGACAATACCCCCCATCTATTAATAGCCCATAGTTCAATTTCCACAAGTGTCGTTCTTTTGTTCAAACCCCAATTATGGTACAAAGCCCAATTACCCAATTTTAGTAATTAGCCCAACATCATGATTACTTCATTTTAAATAAGCATAATAACGACTTAGCTACGAGACATTAATGTAAAAAGGTTGAACATAACTTACAATGATTAAAAATAGCGTAGCGTTACACGGACAGAATTTCGACTTACACACTCAAATGATCTCTATCATAAATCTTATTATTATCATAATTTAAAATTAAAATTAAGATTATTGTTATATCTGATTACATTAACATTATGATAGAGAATTATAAATATAGATATTGATATTTGATATAGAAAAATAAGAAAAAAGATAGAAAGAAAAAAAGATCGAAAAAATCTCTCGGAGAAGTTCATTTCATTCATCATTACATAGATCGTTATATAGAAATTGAATTTTCATTTACGACCCCTGAACTATGCTCAATTAACAACTTTTTATTATTTAATCTTATTCTTATTATGAATTATTTAAATATTATATTTTATTCTTGTGCATAGTTGACTCGTAATTTTTACACCGTTGCGTCGAGCGTTGAGAGTTGGTTCATGTCCTGGTTTCGGATTTTCGAACGTCCTTTCGTACAATTTTATATCTTGTACTTTGCGTTTTGTAACTTGTACTCTTGTCATTTTTAGACGTTCTTCATCAATAATTTGAACCTTTTTGATTGTATCTTGTACATTTGAGCTTTTTGGACGTTTTGGTCTTTCAAATCTTCGTTTTTGTCTTTAAATCTTCATTTTCGAGCGATTTGCGTCTTTCGTCTTCGCACTTATTTATTTAACTATTACAACTAAAAATAAGGAAATTACATTTAAAAACTTTACATATTGGAACGATATTGCTACAAAATATATGTTCATTTGGAGCACTATCAAATATCCCTACACTTGAGCGTTGCTTGTCCTCAAGCAATACAGAACTTGAAATAAAAACATACATGAATCACTTTTTTATTCATCACATTTTGTACATCAGTGATTTTGATATAGCGGTATAAACAATGACAGTAATGATGGTTAAAGGTGGGTGTGTCATCCACAGTTGCCTTGGGTTTAGGTCAACGACACTTGCAATCAAATAGCCGATTTACTTTCGGTTTCCAAAGCAAAGTGCACATTTGAAAGGCGGTTTACAGTCCCACATGACTATAAAAATTTAGATCCTTTAAGGAAATTGGATCTTTATGAAAACATTTGATCTTTTTGAAAATTTAATCTAGCTTTTACCCTAGATAAGTTTTCCGGAATAACCCTTCACCGGTGTTTGCAAAATATTTTTGTGGGTTGTGTGGGTTTCAGATTTGAAAATTTTAGCTCAACACTTGTGGTTTTGTGTTACCCACTTGCTAACCTTGTATTAGGAAAGCAACACGTCCAGTTTACTTGTCCCGTATATTACCTTTCGGCAAACTACCGTCCGGTTGTAAAGGAAAGCGATGAACAAGAAACTGTTAAGGCAATGTCCCGTGACATGTAGATGATTATGGTCTTTTAACGTGTCGGATGCTAGAACTATCCTTGGTAGGAGCGATAGTAAAGATCATCCTATGATTTTTCGGTCTGGCACAAGGTCCTGTCTCCGACCATGCTATGCAACCACCGTTCTTACGGTTGACACCCGATTTGGTTCAGGTGACCTAATGAATTCCAGGTGAATTTCTTAGGATTTTACGTTCAATGGTAATGAACGCATTGAAAATGGTTTTTCAGAAAACAAATCGGTTTGTATTTTTGATCAAAATATTTTCTCGTTCAAGCTCGAGTTTAGATATCATTGAATTCCATGAGTTTGAATTCTCAATCTTTAAGGTCAATCTCAAGGATTGAGTAATATCAGTCTTAAAAGCTGATTTTTAATCTTTAAGGAGATTATCCTTTTCTGGGGATCTGATTCATTAGTCTTATCAAGCTAATTTGCACGGTGCCTCCCCATTGTACGAGATAAATCCTTCTCATGGTTAGGATAAATCTGACCACTTGGCGACCCTGTTTGATGCTGAGGTCCGTGGATTTCCTGCTGATTTTAGAGATGACTTTTCTAGATTTTTCGTCAACCTACAGCTGGTCTGGACGACAACTTCATGACCTAAATCAAGAAGCGCGTGTCTTTTTCGGAAGACTTTACTTCCTTTTAATGATGGAATTGATTCATCGTGTAGATCCATCTTTGTTTCAAATGTATTACAGTAAACCGGGTAAAACTGATTAGTATCGTCCAAAGCAAAAGTACCTGCAATAATCTTGTACAAAAATATGTGATATATGTTTTAAATTGAATAACTTGGTACATTCTTCCCACACTTAGTTTCTTTCTTTGCCTTTTTATTTTCTTCTATTTCATTTTAAATGAATTCAAGCGTTTTAGGGTGTTTCTCAATTTATGTCCTTTTCGAGGTAACGATAATTTCGGTATTAACACCTAGTTTTATCGTTCATAAATATGTATAAACATGATTTTAAATTCATTTAGTTGAAAATTTTTCAAATTTTCACAAAATTTGACAAATAAACTAAGTGCAAACCCGAGAGAATTTATAACCCTTCCCCACACTTGAGATCATGCAATGCCCTCATTTGCATGAAATCAGACTATAATTATAAATTCATGAGGGTGATTAGTGTAGAAAAGTGATTAAAAATACCCAGTTTGTAAGCATATTATTTTACATCACATTTGATATTTTGCTTCTTGTCGTCAAAATCAGTAGCTATTGCTGAACTTAATGTTAGTCTTTGAAAGTGCGTTGTTCTACCCTGTTTTGTACATAATATAAAATACAAACATATATATACATATTTTTGAAGTTGGGTATATTACCCCACGTTCAAAAATTTATAAAGTCTAATATCTTTTTGGCATACTTTAGATCAATAAAATTAAAAATAATGATAACAAAATTTGCCGTCCCACCCTCGGGTAAAGCAATTTCGGCTTAATGACCTAGTCTTCAACTCACGACGAATTTTAGAAATCATTTTTTCAACTTAATGAATTAAAGTAAATTTTGTTTTTAAATATCACACAAAACTTAAAAGCATATTAATTTCATATAAAACCTAAAAAAAACAAAAATTCAGAATGGGGGGAGAAAACTAGTTCTTTAGTGTCTGCTAGCGGAAAAGACCAATCGGATTCCATTCTCGGAACTACACGAGAACAGAACAACTAACTCTAGATAACATTTTCTTAGAACATTTGAATCTCCCCACACTTAGGTAGCTGTGGTGTCGAAATTGTGATTAACTTCATCGTCAATTTCTTTTGGTCCATAATCAACTTGCCTATCTGTGACTTTTTCTTTAAGCCAGTGCCCGGCTTCTTCCGTAATATCCCAAAATTCAACTAGTTTCGCCTTTTCTTTAGGCGACAGATTGGATACTAACCGGTTACATAACTTAAAGTTCCCCTTACTTCTAGCATCGATAGCCCGTTTAAAAAGTTTCTTCATTGAACTGTTAATAACGGGGTCATTTAATTTCGTATCAACAACGGGGTTCTTTATTATCAAGTCATCATTAGGTTTTACTTCATTTTCCCCACACTTAGGCGTTTTATTATTGCTAAGCACTACCGTTGGAGTTGGTAAAACAACATGGTTATTACCAATCGTTTTTACTGGTTCAACGGTTTTAGTTGGTGGAGATTTAGACTTTCGAATCATAAAGGTGATTGATTTGTTACCACTTTTAAGTGTCATTCTTCCATTTCCTACATCAAATAACGCCCCGGTGGACGCAAAGAATGGTCGACCTAAAATTAGAGGAACGTTTGGGTCCTCTTCTATGTCAATGACAATAAATTCGACTAGAAAGGTTAAATTGCCTACTTGAACGGGTAAGTTGTCAGCAATTCCAACTGGGTGCTTAATGGTTTGATCAAAGAGTCGAACACTCATATCCGTTGCACTTAACTTACCTACACCTAATCTCTTATATAAGGAAAGAGGCATAACACTTACACTTGCACCTAAATCTGCTAGTGCATCATACATGACACAATCACTAAGTAGACAAGGAACAATAAATTCACCCGGATCACCTACCCTAGGTGGAGGTTTTGGTGGAACTGTCTTCACCGGGTTTATATTTACGGCTTTTGTTTCTTGCACTTTCTTATTCTTTTTCTTCTTCTTCTTTCCAGAGGTATCACAATCTTTATTACCTATCACTTGCTCATACTCAACTCCTTTTCTTGGAAACGGGATGGGTGGTTTGTATGGTGCCACCACTGGCTTTACATACTCGGGTGGCGGTGGTGTAACTTCTTCATTGTTACTCTCATCTAAAACCTTCCCATCTTCTGATGCTGGTTTTTCAGAATTCGTTGACACCATATTAACATTCTCATTCCGAGGATTTACTTCAGTATTACTCGGTAGCTTTCCTTGTTCCCTCTCACTCATCATGCTAGCAAGAGTACCTACGTGTTTTTCTAGATTCAAAATGGAAGCTTGTTGAGTTCTAAATGACTGCTCAAACCTCTCATTCGTTTGGGTTTGAGTTTCAATAAATTGTGTTTGAGATTCAACTAGCTTAAATACCACTTCTTCCAGATTTGACTTCTTCTCGTCGGTTTGTTGTGGTGGTTTATACAAGCTAGGTCTTTGTTGATTGAAAGTGTTGTTTTGAGTTGGTTGGTTATTCGGACCTTGTTGGTTATACCAGTTATTTTCGGGTCCTTTTGGATTGTAAAGAATGTTTTGATTTCGATTTAAGTTTAGCCTTGGCGGTTGATAATTATTTTGATAATTATTTCCCGGCCTTTGGTTCATATAGGAAACATTCTCTCGTTGTTCCATCGTTGGTTCAATGTGACAATCTTTCAATAAGTGTGGTCCACCGCATTGCTCACAACTGATTCGTATTGCGTGAATATCTTTATTCATCTTTTCCATTCGTCTTTCGAAAGCATCTATTTTTGCTGAAACGGAATCAAAGTCATGGCTAGAATCGGCTCTAGCCACTTTAGATGAACGAAAAATATCTTTTTCTTGGTGCCACTCATGAGAGTGGGAGGCTGTATTATCAATAATTTTGTAAGCTTCAGTTGCGGTTTTCTTCATGATGGAACCACCAGCTGTTATGTCGATGTCTTTTCTTATAGCGATGTCTACGCCTTTATAGAAGATTTGCACTATTTGAAAAGTATCTAATCCGTGTTGAGGACATCCTCTCAACATCCTTCCGAATCTTGTCCACGCCTCATATAATGTTTCATTTGGATTTTGCGCGAACGTAACAATTTCTCCTTGAAGTCTCACGGCTTTGGATGCCGGAAAGAATCGTTTAAGAAATTTTTCAACTAAAACATCCCATGTGTCAATCGCCCCTTCAGGTAACGATTCTAACCAATCTTTGGCTTCTCCCTTTAAAGTCCAGGGAAACAACATGAGATAGATCTGCTCATCTTCAACTTCTCGGATTTTGAATAGTGTACAAATTCTTTTAAACGTACGAAGGTGTTCGTTAGGATCTTCATTCGGTGCACCACTGAATTGGCATTGGTTAGTTACCATGTGTAGGATTTGTCCTTTAATTTCATAATCTGGAGCATTAACTTCTGGTTTAATAATGGCGTGACCTTGGCCCGTGCGTGTGGCTCTCATTCGATCTTCCATACTTAGAGGTTCCGTTACTTCCATAATTGAATTTGTTGAATACGAATCACTAGAGGATTCTGATTTAATGGTTTGTGGCTCAGGAGGAATAATTAGTGGTTCAAGATCTTGGAATTGTCCTTGAATATGCTCCGGGTTCTTAATTGTGAAGTCGGGTTCAAAAGATGGATTATCGGAAATTTGAGTTGGAGTTCTTGTTCGACTAGATGACGATTCTAAAGAAAAATCAACGGCGACAATATTTGCTAGATGTCTTGATCGAGTTACAGGTGGTGAACGTATGAAAGGTGGTGAACGTTTTGCTCGGTGCATTCACAGAATATCCTATTAGTTATAAAAATAAGAAAAACTTATATAAGTTGTCCAATCAATAGACTTTTCTGATTTTGCCCACGTTTCGAATAGCCAAAAGATGCAGCAGAGGGGCAGGATTCGTTTGGTCTCAATATAATTGAGTACTGTTTGGCTCCAATAACCCGGTCCACGTACAAATCCAACTATTACTACGAACCAGAAAATTTTGATGTCTATCAATTTAACCACTTAAAATAAATTTTCGTAATTTTAAGAAATTTAGAGAAGAAGTAGAAAAAAATCTAAGTCCTAAAAACTAGAATGGCGAGAAATAAGAAAGAAAAAGATTGCGCGTCGAAAAAGGTCGAAAAATAAAAAGGTCGAAAAATAGGCGTCGAAAAATAAAAATAAGAAAGTAGTGCGAAATACGGCGTCGTAAAATTCTAAAGCACCTAAAACTTAATCTAAGGAATAAGCACTTAAGGGATTTTACGGCAAAGCCTAAAAATTCTAGAAGTAAAAATAACTATGGCAAAACTAAACTTAATACTAAAAGTTGCGACTATAGTCTAAAAATCTAAAGATAATAAAACTAAAAAAAACAATTTTTTTTTATAGACAAAATCTTAAAAAATATATATTTTTTTTTAATAATTTTTTTTTTACTTTTTTTTTTTACGTTTTTGTTTTTTTTTTTTTTAAGTTTTTTTTTTTTTTTTTTTTACGTTTTTTTTTTAAAAACGAAATTTTTTTTTCTAAAAAAAAAAGCGTTTTTTTTTTACAATTTTTTTTTTTTTTTTTTTTTTTAAAAATGATTTTTTTTTTTTACAAATTAATACTTTTTTTTATAATTATCATTTTTTTTTCAAAACTTTTTTTTAATTCATTTACTATTTATGAATAGTAAATGAAAAGAAATTAATTAATTTACTATTCACATGAAAGCGACATGATAGAAATTATTAATTACAATTTACATAATATACCCCTGAAGTATTTAATAAATACGACTTTTTAAAACTTTTACGATTCAAAATATATTCTAAAATATTATTATATTATTATATTCTATTTCAATATTATTATATTATTATATTCTATTTCAATATTATTATATTATTATATTTTATTTCAATATTATTATAATTAAAAATATAGCGTTTTAGCGGTCCCCGGCAGCGGCGCCAAAAACTTGATGATGTAGCGTGAGGGTACGAAATAGTATTATTTTTAATACAAAATACTACAAAATATGACACAAGTTTTATTAATTTACGGATGGGATATACCTAAACCTTGCTACAACACTATAGGCAGTGTACCTAATCGTAGAGTAGTGTAGTTTTTAGTAAGTCCGGTTCGTTCCACAGGGAGCTGGTGAAGTTAACGCTATATTATTAAGTTTATTTGTAAAAATATATATATAAATAAGTAGTAGTATTATTATAAAATGGGGGTTTTACCGTTTAATGACCGGTTTGTCGATTTTAAGCGTAAAAATAAATGACAAAAATTAAAGTGCGTAAAATAAATTGCGATAAATAAAATGACAGAAAATAAAATTGCGAGTAATAAAATGACAGTAAATAAAGATACGATGAGAAATATAATAAAAGAATTATGCTTATTTAAACTTCCGTAATCATGATGTTTGTTGATTTTAATTTATTACCATGGGTTAATTGTCCTTTGTCCTGGTTTATTTGATACATCTATCTGGTTTTTGTCCATAATAGTCCATCGGTCATAAATATAAAGTGCGAGTATCCTCGTCAAATTACCCTTATACCCGAAGTCAAATATTCCAACTGATTAAGGATTTAAACTGTGACGCAGTTATCACTTCTGTCAACAATTACACCAGTTATCACTGTATGTAATCCACCCCTGTTTTAATTAGTTTATGAATATTAATTCATCCACTTGATCAGAATGAATAATCAATTACCCAACCCAATTGATTAATTAAATGATTATAACAGATTCCATATGAACATCACTAAATAGGACAACCATAATCATTATTAATTATTAGGTTAATTAATTTGAAGATAGGTTCGACAGACTCCAATGAGTTGTCACTCAATTAGACAATACCCCCCATCTATTAATAGCCCATAGTTCAATTTCCACAAGTGTCGTTCTTTTGTTCAAACCCCAATTATGGTACAAAGCCCAATTACCCAATTTTAGTAATTAGCCCAACATCATGATTACTTCATTTTAAATAAGCATAATAACGACTTAGCTACGAGACATTAATGTAAAAAGGTTGAACATAACTTACAATGATTAAAAATAGCGTAGCGTTACACGGACAGAATTTCGACTTACACACTCAAATGATCTCTATCATAAATCTTATTATTATCATAATTTAAAATTAAAATTAAGATTATTGTTATATCTGATTACATTAACATTATGATAGAGAATTATAAATATAGATATTGATATTTGATATAGAAAAATAAGAAAAAAGATAGAAAGAAAAAAAGATCGAAAAAATCTCTCGGAGAAGTTCATTTCATTCATCATTACATAGATCGTTATATAGAAATTGAATTTTCATTTACGACCCCTGAACTATGCTCAATTAACAACTTTTTATTATTTAATCTTATTCTTATTATGAATTATTTAAATATTATATTTTATTCTTGTGCATAGTTGACTCGTAATTTTTACACCGTTGCGTCGAGCGTTGAGAGTTGGTTCATGTCCTGGTTTCGGATTTTCGAACGTCCTTTCGTACAATTTTATATCTTGTACTTTGCGTTTTGTAACTTGTACTCTTGTCATTTTTAGACGTTCTTCATCAATAATTTGAACCTTTTTGATTGTATCTTGTACATTTGAGCTTTTTGGACGTTTTGGTCTTTCAAATCTTCGTTTTTGTCTTTAAATCTTCATTTTCGAGCGATTTGCGTCTTTCGTCTTCGCACTTATTTATTTAACTATTACAACTAAAAATAAGGAAATTACATTTAAAAACTTTACATATTGGAACGATATTGCTACAAAATATATGTTCATTTGGAGCACTATCAGCTCCTTCTTCCAGACACTTCCAATGGCACTAACATCTTCCACACCCACTCCTTCCTAGGGCTCAAATTAAAAAAAAAAAAAAAAAGATTTCACAAACCTCATCATATCACCATTAGAGTTCACTTTTAGGGTTTCAATGTTATTTTATGAATTATTTTCACCAAATAACGATAGCTTAAATCATCTCTGATGACTTCCACGCTCCAACTGGATGAAAATCTGTTTCCGATTTAACTATTATTGTTTTGATTGTTTGTAACATCCCGTTTTTCCCGTACATATTTAAAGGTACAAACTTAATCGTAGTACGCTTGTAACTCGTTCGTTTATATGATTAAAAGACCTACGTGTTAGTTATTGTGTAAATATATATATACGAATATGTATGTATATATATGTGTTTAGAATATATGCATGTATAGGTATATGCATGAGTCCTTGTTGATGTTAAGTCTTGTGAGACTAAAAGATGAAGTTTAGACGTGCATAGGAAGCATGAACAAAGTGTACAAGTTGAATAAATTGTTAAGTTGTGTAAGTTGTCGAATGGCTCAGTTGAAGGCAATTGTCGCGCCGCGGAAGCCTTTGTCGCGCCGCGACATTGAACTCAAACCAGAGTCAGGAGGTATGATAAGAAGGGTCGAGTTTTCCTTTAAATGTCGCGCCGCGGAGAAGAAGGCCGCGCCGCGACCAATAACTAGAATCTGAGTCAGGAATGATTTAAGACAGCTCGTAAAATACGTTAATTTCCGCGCCGCGATAATTGGGGCCGCGCCGCGACCCACTGGGTGAGCTGGTTCGGGATTTTGTTTTTAAAATAAGTGGTTCAAGGGCAAATTCATCTTTTTACATGTGGATCTGATTGGAGCATTTAATCTCCACCACTTATCTCATTTAATTCAATTCTTTTCCATTTTCTTTCTCCAATTTCTCTCAAAACATAAAAACCCATTTGATTTCAAGTGAGTTTTGAGAGTTAAGGATTGAGAGTTGATCTTTGAAGCAAGAATTAAAGTTGTTCTCCTCGTTCTTAGCTACGAGTGGATAGTGTTGGTAAGTTTTAACTCTATGTTTGAGTTTTAATTGGTTTATGCTAGGGTTTGGTTCATTTGGAACTTGTATGACCCATTTGAGGGTTAAATGGGTGGGTTTTTGGGGTTAGATTGATGAAATTAAACCCTAATGGCCATAACCTAGGGTTTGGCCTAATGATTTGAGGTTGTAGGTGTTAAATGATGTTGTTAAGTTACTAATACACCTTTAAATTGATGAAAGAAGTGTAATTGGGTAAGTTTAGTTCGATTGTGAGTCTAAGTATTTAAAATGGGTCAAATGAGTACTAGTTGACCTAATTGGGTGAAATGGGTATGAAATACCCCAAGTTTGTGTTAGTAGACTTTAATTCACTAGCTTTAGTGATTGAAGTTGAGTCTTGGCCATTTATGGGCGGTTTTGGTGTAGTTGAGTTATTTAATGCAAATTGGGTCATTAAATGCTCAAGTGTAAGTAATATGGCTAGTTCCACTAGTTTGTGTATTAAAAGTGTACTTAATGTATTAGGTACATTGCTTTGAAGTTCGGAAGTGCATAATCATTATCCTTGTGTCAAGGTGAGTGGAATAATTATACGTGTACGTATATAATGTATTTATTTGTGATGTATGAATGTGGAATTGTCGCGGTGTTCAAGACCCCACATTCTAAGTAACGAGTAGTATTGTCGCGGTGTTCAAGACACTACTCATTGTTTGATTGACATGTGGTATTGTCGCGGTGTTTAAGACACCACATTGTCATGGGAGTGGATGCCGCGGTGTTCACGGCACCACTCATGGTTTTGATTGACATGTGAAATCGTCTCGGTGTTTAAGACACCACATTGTCATGGGAGTGGATGCCGCGGTGTTCAAGGCACCACTCATGGTTTTGATTGACATGTGGAATCGTCGCGGTGTTCAAGACGCAACATTGTCATGGGGGTGAGTTAGTCGCGGTGTTCAAGACATCACCCGGGGGATTAGTGATTACGCGGTGTTTAAGTAACATTAATGGATGTTATGAACTTCGACGGTCTTTTACGAGTACCGTTCCCTTGTACGATTGGTTAACCATGGTTGTGTGAATTCGTATCTAGCATAATTAAATTGTGAATTATATGCTATTGTTGTTGCTAGCTTCTTGTGAATTGTGGATAGTAGTTTATGCATGATGTTTACATGGTATTCGAATTGCTAGCTTGTATACGGTATGTTAAGTGATTGCAAGTAAGTAGATTATATATGAACATGTATAATTATTGCATTCACTAAGCTTTAGCTTACCCCTCTCGTTGTTTATCTTTTTAGATGCAGGTGCGGATAGGGGAAAAGGGGTTGTTGGGCACTAGGTGTCCCTTGGTGATACTTGTTGAAGCTTTTGAAGTTGGTCTAGCGTTTTGGGTAGTTTAGCCCCAAACCATGCTCGAAGTGTTGTTTGGTTTAAAACTATCATTTTTGAATGGGTCAAACTTGTATTACGTTTGTTGATGGCCTTCGCGCCTTTTGTAAACATTCAACTTGTGATGCTGTTTAAGGGGTTATATGTAACCGTTCATTTCAGCGCAAATGGTTTATTATAAAAAATAAAAATAAAAATTTATCGTATGGAATACGGGTTGGGTTGTTTCATTGTTCGTCGATAGCTTCTGATTCTGGTCTTCCACTGCGGCCATCAGGTTAATTTTTACGCACCGTTTTTCTTAATGCATGTATTTTAGGAATGCGTATACGTATGTTGGGTTGTTTGCTATTCTGTTTTTGATTGGTTGATTAGTATTTTGTTTTTGAATGTGGATCGTTTGTTGTCATTTATTTTATGTCTCGTTTTCCCATCTTCGATTATTAGGGTTATTTTGGTTTAGAGTCTGTTACTGTGCTGGAGTTTTCCTTTTTTGTGTTGTATAAAAACCATTAATTTCTCAACTGATGGCCACCCTGTTGTTAAAGGTTTAATTTGTTACATTTCATTCAAATGAACGATTTATGGGTGTAACATTCTATTATCTTTTCTTATTCTGTTTAAAATGGTTGTTTATGATAAGTTGTGTAGATAAATTTCATTATATTATCTTTTCTTATTCTGTTAAAAATGGTTTGTTTATGATAAGTTGTGTAGATAAATTTTCTTCATCAACCATATATTAGTTTGAGGCTCATGTTACATGTTTTAAATCTCGATCTCTTATATTTCATTGAATTTATTTAAAAAAAAAATTTGTTGTTATGTTTATATTTTTAGTGGCTATGTTGTTATTGCTTATGTGTGCTAGTTATTTTCAAGCCTCTTTCGAACCTGTGTACGTTTCTGTTGCTGATACATGTTGTTCAACTTGAGCTTCAATGTTTGTATATCTAATCTATGCATTTCACTTTGTTTTTTTCATTTGGTTTTTATATTGTTAATACAAATACCTTTTGCTTACTCTTTATATATATATATATATATATATATATATATATATATATATATATATATATATATATATATATATATATATTTAGCTTATGAATGCGTAATGTTTAATACATTGTTTGTTTACGATAATATGTATCTAAATTTTCTTATTCTATTGTTTGTTGTTGACAAAAGAATTTTTCTTTTGTTTTGCATGAATTGATAAAAGAAAGAATAGTATGTGATGTTAAACTTGATTTTTGTACATGGTAAGTTGTTTCATCTGTGATTAACTACTTTTTTAGTTTGTCATTTCTATCGAGATTTTAGTGATTGCTTTGCGTATGTAGTTCTTGTGAGGCTATGTTTTGGTATGAATAGCGTTTAAGATCTACCTATCGAGTTCCTCAATATCATTGCTATTGCGAGAAAGGTTGTGTTGTTTTACCCACTGAAAAAGAAATAGCATGTCATATTGTTTTACCCTTCCTAAAGTGTATCTAATATCTTAAATTTATCCCACTTCTGGTACGTATGAAAGTTTAGGCTAAACGATTTCTGCTAGCAACAAAAAAAACGTTACTAGCACATTAGCAATGAAATGTATTTGATACTCTTTGTTGACTCAACATGACCCACATGGATATTAATACTTGCAACTTAGATCACTTGCATAATTGTATTCGACAAATGCTTAAATTAGATGTGGTTTCAAGGCCAGTGGCTCTAGGAATTTGGTTTAGAATCCTGTTTGATGACATGGTTTTAAAATAAGCAACTTTGGTTAAATAGCAAGTTAGGTATAGAGAAGATTTGTAGGTGAAACTATAAATTGTATTTTTGAGGAACACTTAGTTGATTGACTGAAGGTTATGATAGATGTGGCGAAGTTTGTGATGAGTATGCCAAGATATTAGGTTTGTCACCATTTACTTTATAGTGCCATATAAAATGATTATGTATATGTTTACTAAGTACTCGAAAATGTTTATGCTTATGTTTAATCTTTAGTTTATCTACCAAGTGTTGCTAAGTCGTGCCCCTATGTATCATCATGTCTATGGTTAAATCTTAATTTGATATGCAGTATATGTTGTTCAATTTGACATGATGAATCAACTACATAGTGTAACATAGAATCCCTCATTGTTGTATGTAACGTTAAATGTTCAATATGCATAAAATTTCATATGTAGTCTGACTTGCTCAACTTATGCCTTATAACGATAATAGTTAAAATTTTGTATGTCAAATAATCTGTTGTTCAGTTACAATCTTTATTCTTTTTTCTCCAGGAGGAAAGATATTGTGCATAATTTGAGTTTGAACTCTTTAGATTCAGAATTTGATTGTCACTAAGGTTGGATTCTGAGTTTGAAGTAGCACAAGCAATTGAGTTTTCGTTCAAGGCAAGCCTTTCTAACACAATATGTTTATTGGCATTTCTTTAAAAACATCAATGCTAAGTATTTTCTTGATATTGATAGTAAAACTTTAGCCAATATGATGAAATTTCATAGTTTTAACTACTTGGACACTTGACTTGTTAGCGTAAAATTGGGTCAATTCAGGTAACTCTCAATGTAGACACGTCTCATATGTCAAGTTAGAGGAGTTTGAAAGTTTTAGTGTCTTGAAAATGAGTTATGGACATATTTTGGATGAAATGGAAATTTATAATACCCATTTGGGCCATACACAGTTATTTTGAATCATATGCCTAACTTTGACAAACAAAAGTCACGACACATCTAAAATGTCATTATAGGCTCATGGCATTAGTTGTGTCAGCCCATGTTAGTTTAAATTTCGAAACGTCAATGGAAAAGTTTTACCACGTACGTAAAAATGTCAAAAATGACTCTCGGGTCTACTTAGCGGTCTCATTAGTTGAACATAATTACCATTCGACATTTTACCCAGGAGATGCCGCGACAATGCGCGGCCGGTACCGTTACTAGTTAATTAATCAATTGAAGTAAATTATCACTTTTTATATATAATCCTACGCTTCTACTCCATATATAAGATAATTATGAATAAGTAAATAAATTCCATGTAAGCATATTTAGTTTCCGTATGTGGAAAAGTTGGTTTCTATCCTAGTCACCAAAATAATTAGACTTAACGGGTAAATAACATGTGAACAAATTTAAGAAATAATTTATATTTATATTTATTTATACATATCGTAATTGCAATGGTAATTTTGGTCGTCCCATGAGGGTGAAACGACACCCCACCCAAAATTTACACGCCCGGCCCCCAACTATCTTTCAAGCTCCAATTTTTTCAGGGGTAAAAACCGTCAAATCATTATTCTATTAAAAAAATTTGACCAAACTTCACCACAATTTTTACCGGACCGTATCTTCTCGCTCGCCGAGCGTTAAACTTTTTCGGCACCATCGTTCAACTAGGAATAATTTTATGAACACAACGCAACTAACTATGCGTGAAACGCATACCTTTTTAAAAAACACTAAACACACCATCTAAAAAAGAGCTTAACACATGTGCCGCTTTTGCTTCTATAAATACCTAACGCTACGTTAACTATGAATATACAACCCAGAAGGCCCCTTCCAACGCGCGAGCCGATCCGAATCTCGTTTAAGCAAAATTAATTAGTTTTCATACGTGTAACCGAATGTAACCTCTTTGATCGGTTAACAAGAGTTATGGGTTCGCGCGTTGCTGCTAAATTTCTTTCCGCGATTTTTACATCGATCATATTATTGTTCTATCAATTTATGTTTGCATCATTCATGCAGCAACCCATTAAAAAATGAAAGACATAAGAAATAAACACCACATTATCAAACCTCATAAAACTTAAACCTGATATCAGAAGTAATAAATCCACATTATCAAACATTTACGACTACACAATGAAGATAACATAAAACTGTCAGAGAATAAGGTATACTTTAAAAAAGTTAAATCGTTTCCGAATAAGTTGATATGAATCTATTAATCGAAGCGATTGAACCTCTGGTGCCTTCAATATTCCTCAATCCCTTTATGTATATCGTACCACAAGCCAGTAGCCCGCCTGCATTTCCAGTGAGAGGCCAAGTTCGTGACCACCTAGTTAAATAACTCGTGATTTCACGGGTTTTTTAAATGATTATGCAACAAGTTGACATAATCATTAATTTGAAGCCAAAAGTTACCTTGAACAGTAGCAAGTTAACAAAGGTCTTCTTTATCATCATCAATATCTTCAATGTAACTAAAAAAACAGATTTGTTTAGTATATGAAGTGGATAGATATCTCATCATCACGATCTCGTTTATTTCCGGAGCTTTGATGTTGAAAGACTAAAACTTACAAATGATATGTTTAGAAGACTGCAATTTGCTATTCTACTTGAACAAACTAACGATCAATCAACACCTATTTCAATACAAACAACAAACAAAGTTTCCAAATTTTAATAATCAAACTTAACGGCAGTTTGGATTTATGCTAGAAGTATCTTGCATATACCATGTATAATTAACATTAAATACAACTAAATTGAGCTTCCCTCATATCTTCAAAAGCAACATAACAAAGGCAACATTGATTGGAAAATAACCAAAAAGGAAAATGAGGTGCATTTTTAAAGGTTAAAACTTACTTGTTACTCCTCGTCAATTCTGAAAACCTGTGCTATTCGTATGTGAAAGGATAACACTTCTCCTGCACATCCCAACAATGAACATCAAATATAACTAAAATGAGTAACATATAGATAATTAGATAATGATAAATTAAAAAAACAAACTCTCACATAATTACTTTTGTACCGTTAAGCGCAGTTTTCCCTGTATCTTTTACATTAGCGTAGCAAAGGGAAGATTGATTAAAAAAAAAATTCAAAAAGAAATATGAGGCTAAGAGTTATGTACAAAGTGAAGGAAAAAAGCACGGTTCGCCATGATTGCAACATTTGTTAAGACAATAGTTTGCAACAAACAAATAAATAAATAAAAAACAAATAAAGAAAGAAAAAAAAAGGAAAGAAAAAAAACAGAATGCATCTTAGCACATAAAATGCAGCTCGTCAAATTGTATCTCTCAACACTTTGCATTATATAGAAATATTAACACAGTTGCCCTATACACCCATCTATACTTATTCCTTATGCCTATATAATGTGAAGAAAATGAAGTCATTGTAAACCTCCAACGCTCGGGTGTGAAACGGGTCAAACCCAATTACCCAAATAAGTATCACTTTAGCTTATATAATCATATATTTGCATATACATATATCACCAAAATATAATATACATTTATATTTTCTAGATATCATACATGATTACCATAAAAAATTAGCTTACCATCACAAAAATGCATGGTCCAAATAAGGTAAAACATAACAGCCTTGCAGGTTCATTACAACTAATTCTACCAGCCCTGTGGAATACAATATTCCTAAACTTTGAAGTAGATTATTACTGTATCACAACTATTCATAAATAATTGAAAGTAAATCAAGAGTTTGCACACAATTGGAAAATGCAAAACACAACTTAAACTTAAAGCTTTAAATTACGTGGAAGAACCAAACCCGATCGTATTATGCATAAACTCTACTGAAAAAAATCACAAAGGCGAACTAAAAAATAACCAAGCAACTGACTGGAAGAAACCAAAATTAAAAAAAATACTACACCTCAGGCGATGAGAGGTCGGTTGAAATCACAGGAAAACCTGCACGAAAGTACAAACAAACAGCAAAAAGTTAAAAAAAAAAAAAAAAGACCCCAAAAAAATTGTTACTATGCAAAAAAAATGAACAATTATGAGAACAAATTGAAAAGATTCATATATATATATATATATATATATATATATATATATATAGCTAGAGCTAAACATTTTAAACAAATTTTAACATAAAATAATTTTTTTTAACTAATGCATAATAAGTGAAAGAGACATACATTGACGGAGATAATTGTGTCAAACGGTACAAATCGGATCAAATCTTGAATTAAAACATACATTTACAGAAAATTTAAAAAGAACAAAACAAAATACATATAACTAACAATACAACTATCAAATAAATTTCCGATCTAAATTTCAAATTAAATAAAAGTATTCATGTATGATAGGAAAAAAACAACATAAAATTCTAGCTGCGTTTAAACAACTTGAACTAAAGAGTACCTAATGAAATGCAAGTTCCCTATTTGAAATAACAAAATTAGTGGTTGTCCAGCACCATGTTTCTGCAATCACATCCGAAAACATCAACTTAGAAAACACAACATAATCAAAATATTAATTCAAGGATAATTACCTGCTTTGAAGTGTGGTGCATTTTCAGTCCCAAAGATCCATAACATCTGTAGCACAAAATTGCGGTATATCTTTACAAAAAACTAATTAAAGTAAAATTAAAAAGTAGCCAATTGGACATCCATATCCATACTCAACCTCCTACAATATCATTGCTAAATTACATCGATACAAATAATAACTTTGATTTATCAATAAAAGTTAAAGAATAAATTCAATTGGAAGAAACTTACATTTCAATAAATAATTTGGGGATGATAGGCTTACAAATTTAGGGTTTCAATTTCAGCATCCATAGAAATCGATTTAAACCCTAAAATTAAAAAAAATGAACAAATCAAGGGTATAAGAAAGTTAAAAGAAAGAATCGAACAATTGAAAAGAAAAGCACACAAATTGAAAACGCGTTTCATACCTCTTTAACATACGTACCCAAAAAAATTAGGGTTCCTGGCGATTTTGCAATATAATCGATTGAAGATCGGAAGAAGATAAATGGATGAAATCTGATGATGCGATAATGAAGACGTGTAGGAGCTGTTGGTGGAAGGTGATATGGTGCCTCAAAGTATGGTGGAAGACATGGAAGTGGAAGACATGGAAGTGTCTGTACGTTACCTTAGTCAAATAAATAAAGATGAAGGGAAAAATTTGTATGGCTGAGAAGTAACCGTATTAATTTTAATTTTGTGTTTTTTTTTTTAAATACCAAAATATGTGAGAAGTGGTGAATAGTATACCTTTGTGAGAAGGAGGGTGCCACGTGGACCAACCAGAGTGCATCAGACCCACTTGTATCTAGTAGTAGGATAATTGATTTTGAGCAATATTTTATTATTTTTGAGCAATCTTTTACAAAAATAAGGATATATTTTAATATATTTAATATTTAATTCAGTTTAATAATAAAATGACACATTTGATTAATTAAATCAACAAAATTACACGTAAGATTATTTAATTAACTTTAATTGAGAAAATTACACGTGGAATTTACAGCACGTGTTTTATAATAATGTATAGATAGATAGATAGAATTATAATTCCACTTAAAATGTATGACATTATACACTTCTTTGGTTTTAATTTTATGTTTTGTCCTAACTTATAACACTGTTGATTATATGAGAACGTTCTTAAGCACCGAGCCTTTTGCAGAATGGTATGTGATACTCGAATAAGAATCCCGAGTCCCGGGTTAGAGTCTCATCAGAGGTTTTATCTCTCTCGAAAAGAAATCTTATATTCCGAGTTCGAGTTGACGAGTTTCTCCTCTGGCAAGTGTTGTGGATATGAACGGATGAATGGTCTCCAACATCGCGTTCGAACCTTTGTCAGTGACTACTAACATGTTGGTCTAAAAATATACATGACAACGTTCTTGATTGTATGAGTTGAAGAGGGGGTATTACAGTGTACATCGTCACACTTTCAAGAAGTGTTAATTGATCTAGTCTTGTTGCCGAGTATAACAAATCAATTAAATTTGTTATGAATGAGAGTTGTCGGATAAACCACCCGATATTTATAATTATGACGTGAAGGTAGCTATCAAATATGAACTCTAGTTGTCCAAACTTCTTGGAATTGCAATGAAAAAAAAAAAAGAAGGATATTTGGACCATTTCATTGTGTGTAATTTTGTTTTATTCTATTTGATATAATATTATTTATATTTATATTTATATTATAGTAAATAATTTGGAACAATCATCGACCACCCCACATTGTATAATATTGTTGCTTAAAAAAATATTGACAACAAATCTATATAGTCATAAAAAGCTCTAAAATGATGATGTCATCATTAAGTTAATTACTCTTTAATTTTCATAATGATGATATCATAATTATATATTAATTTAATTAAAAAATAATACGAAATCTTTTAGAAAAGGAAATACTAATCTCTCTTAAATTGTAATTAAAATTTTCTAAAAAATTTTAAAAGGTATTTATTATTGCAAATAATTATTAGTATTATTAAAAATATAAATACTCAACTTTGATCGAACTTTATTATTATTATTTACTTTTAATATAATAATTATAATTATAATTATTATACTATTAATATTCAAATATGGATTTTTTTTACGAAATTAATTACGTTACATATGTATGCGAAAATACATGTCTCTATATATTTATAAAAACAACGACAAGTTTCTTAGTCAAACGGGTCATTAAAATAATGGTGATGATACGTACACAACCAATTTTATTATATACACAACCAATCATGCTTTATATGTTGTACAGTACAATACTATAAAGCATAAATAGTTGTGTACATAACAAAATTGGTTGTGTACATATCAATTCCCTTAAAATAAATGACTTTAGCATTTACATTCACTTAATACCTAAAACATATCATTAAATTATTTCGCTTAAGCAAACACGTGATTTCAAGGTCATTTCACTAGTAAATTAAATAATCTTTAAGAGAAAAGGGTTTGCGTGTACATACAACATCTAAAGTTGTTAAATCACATCTCGATTTTCTTATATAATATACAGTTAAAGGTTCAAATCCCATTATCAGCCTACTTAAAAAATAGTGAGAAACATTTACAGATTAACCCAATTAAATTGCAAACATCCGAGTTCATGACATCAGAATGGTCAAGAAAAATAGTGAAAATGTTTAAGAGGAATTGTTTCCATTTAAAGCTTCTATTTCTAAGTTCATGACATCAACTCAATTAATATCTTTACAGCTTCGTTGTAAGACATGGGTTCAATAGACAAATTTATGTTAGAAGTGAAGTTATAATTTACAGAAGACAATTAACTGTAATTAACCACCCTTTCAAGATTATGCTTAACTTTGCTCTCAAGAACATAATCATCAAACCTTTTAGAAAGTGCAGTTTCTCTAGAAGACCTCATCAGAGTATTATTTGATCTGATGAAGTCTGAGAGTATTATTTGATCTGATGAAGTCTGATCAAAAGTATGTATTATTTTCATTATTTCCGTCACGAGAAGTTGTGTATCAATTGGAGTTGCTGTTGGACTATGATCGATAGCATGATCATTATCACAACTGCCATCACCAACACAATGCTCTTGCCCTTCATCATTGGAATTTTGAGTATCTACGTTATTCCAAAAAGTTTTATCAAAGAAATTAACATAAATTAAATCATCACTTTAAAAAGATTGAGACGTAGATTTCATTTTGAAAGAATAACCAGTTCCATAAAACTTGACATATGTACTATATAAAACAATTTTATTTTTCAAACTAAACAATTTATAACCTTTTCGACATTTGAAATACTAATAAGAACACCTTTTCAGCTCTACTACTAAACTTATCATTATGTAACAAAACAAAAAAAAGCATAACAAAGACAGCCAAAACACCTCAAGTGGGAAACATTAGGTTCTTTTTTTATACATACTCATAATAGGTTTTTCCAGAGAGAACAGATGATCGAGTCATATTGATCAGGTGGCAAGAGGTTAAAATACATTCACTTCACATATTAAGAGGTAATTCCCCTAAAATATAATAGCTCTTGCCACATTGAGCAAGTGTCTATGTTTCTTTTCAACCACTCCATTTAGTTGTAGAGTATATGCACAAGAAGTTGATGGAAAATCGTGTGTACTTTTACCAAAACAGATTAACGCAGCGGATAGTTAAAATAATAATCTTTTATTATTTTATGAACAAAATTTAACAAGATTAAATTTTCACTTATTTAATGAAACATGCACATGATTAACGATCCCAAAAATCCAGTTACACCATAATAATTGTCATGAATATAAATCATAAGATGAGTAAACGATATACCTTTCTTGAAGAAACTGATTGAAGGAGAGAAACTTTTCTTGAAGAACCTGATTGAAGGAGAGAAACCTACGATCAAAAATATGACCGTCTCTTTGGATAGTCCACACTACACTTCAAACAACGTCAATGGATGCTAGTCCAAACCCAAGTAATAATCAATCAACCTTTGATTAATATTATGAACCCAAAATATGTAATATGTGTTTTTCCTTTTAGTTCATCGAAAGCATTAGAATGATTCAAAAATTACTTCGTAATATGATACACATATATGAATATATAATATATCCCATTTGTTTGGTAGCATAAAGTAAATCAAAAGAAATCAAGATTCGTTTGTTTGATAGCAAAAAGCAAATCAAAAGAAATCAAGATCATTTTCAAATACAATGCTATATTTTAAAAAGTCGTATTTCTCAAATACTTTAGGGGTAGTTTATGAAACTTATAATTAATAATTTCAATCATGTCATGAAATAGTAAATAAATTAATTTCAATTCACCTTGTGAAAATGAAACGTAAATCCAAATTATTAGATCAATTATATATCATAAAGTCGTATTTTACAAATACTTCAGGGGTAGTTTATGAAACTTATAATTAATAATTTCTATCATGTCACTTTCATGTGAATAGTAAATTAATTAATTTCGTTTCATTTACTATTCACATGAATAGTAAATGAATTAATTTCGATTTACTATTTTGTTACTTGAGTAATATATATACATCATATATATATTTTATTTGACGTCTCGGTGTATATGTGTGTGACCCCGAAGGCTCAAATGAGGTTGGCCATATAGTTATATGTTGTACCTTGCACATTAATCCTTCAGACTCCCACTTGTGCATGGCACAACACCAAGTAACTATACAAACAATGATAAGCGTCTAGCAACACGTCATTGTCCCCAAATTCACGTGAGGATAGTTTCTCGAAACTGTTTATGGTAAGTGTTAAATGTCATTCGTCCTTTTGTTTCAGATACTTTAGTTAAACTTGAGATATGGATCATCGGTCATTCTCATTTGTTTAACAATTTTATTTCTCGATCTTAGAACTGAATTAGATCACCAAATTAATTAAGTATCATCTTAATTACATCTGGGTGCGGCCACACAAATATCTTATTCATTCATCGAGGAGCTCAAAAAGTATCTAACTCCAAACATTTTAGAGGAACAAATCATATATTGCATACACGTGTCTATCACGAGCTTTACATTATACCCAATAATGGCCTTTATAACAGCCTTATTCAGGACAGCGTTTAACCATATCAAAATACAATGCTACGCTCATCAAGACGGGCGTGCATCTCAAGTCTAAGGACACAAAGACATAATCACTAAAAGATTCACTACTGACTACGATCCATGTAGTGACATCTCATGGTTGGGTCATTCCAATATTCATCATCAATGAATACATATGAATTTTGGTCTCAACAAGTTAACTATTCATCATCAATGAATATAACCAAAATTTCACATTAATCTTAATTCATGTTATTCCCATAACATGACCGATTATGGAGATTTTGAATAATCAACAATTATTCATGGATTAAACATGCTAATATAGAACACAGTGATATAAATGAAAACGACCATATCAAGTATGTCAGTTCATTAATATAAAACTGCTTAATGTTCCAAAAATATCCAAATATTAAATTACAAATGAAAAAGATCAGCAGCATAACGAAATCCAATACTACTAGCATGATCATCATGCTTGTTGTGCATCATGGGCTTCGTGAACGGGTCAGCACATTATCATTTGTATGAACCTTTAAGAATACTAATATCATTCCTCTTAATGACTTAATGAATGTAGTCAAACTTTTGAAGAATGTGCCAGATACTTTTATGTACATGTGATTCTTTCAAAAGTATATTAACACTCAAACTATCACAGTACATATTATAGAAGGTTAAATGTTGTGTACTACTCTGAGTATAACAACAAAGTTCCTTATCCAGACAGCTTTCTGAGCAGCTTCTCAATCAACAATGTATTCTGCTTTTGTTGTAGATTGTTCAATAGTGCTCTTCCTAGAGCTCTTCCAATCAACTGTCTTGCCCATCATGACAAAGAAACAACGTGACTGGATCGAGAATCATCTTGATCAGTTTGGAAACTAGAATCAGTATAAAAACTTAATACTTAACTCTTCTTCCAAACCACCGTAAACCAAGAACATATCATTAGTACTCTACAAATACTAAAGAATATTCTTAACAACAATCCAATATATTTCACCTGGATTATGTTGACAATGACTCGTCAAACTCAAAACTAATGAAACATCGAGTATAGTACATATCATGGCATACATAATGGATCATATAGCCGAAGCATATGTGATACATTTCATTTGTCTCATCTCATCTGCTGTGATAGGACTTTTGAGACTTTCTCACGGTTATGCCCTTTTTCATTGGCAAATCTCCATGCTTGGAGTTTTGCATGCTAAATCTCTGCAAGATAATGTATGTACTTTGATTCAAACGAATAAGCCAATTGGATCTATTGTATAGATCCTCATTCCAATAATATAAGTAGCTTCATCAAGATCCTTTATGGAAATACATTTTTCAAGCCAAGACTTGACATCTTGCAAGTTGGAATGTTATTTCTAATAAGTAATATGTCATCAACATATAAGATCAAGAAGACTACTCTGCTCCCACTAGCTCTAATGTAAACTCAGAGCTTATCTTGGTTTTGAGAATTGATTTTCTCATTAAACTTAAGATTCTAGCTCCTGGATGCTTGCTTTTATCCATAAATGGATTTTAGAAGTTTGCATACTTTATTAGGATGCTTAGGATTCATAAACCCTTCCGGCTGAACCATATATACGTCCTCGCTTAGGTCGCCATTTAGGAAAGCGGTTTTGACATCCATTAGCCATATTTTATTATCATGAAAAGTAACCATGGCAATAAGTATCCTAATTGTTTTAGGGCTCACAACTGGTGAAAAACTTTCATCATAACCTTTTGTCACCAATCGAGCTTTAAAAGTGTTTACATTACCGTCCATATCAGTCTTCCTTTGAAGACCCATTTTTACCTCATTGTCTTACAATTGGGTAGAAGATCAATCAAGTCTCATACTTGATTATCCTTCATGGACTGCATATCTGTATTCATAGAATCTAGTCATTTTCAGATTCAGGATCTGATATGGCCTCACACAGCTAGAGGGTTTATCAAAATCCCTTAGTTGAGGTTTATCTGAATTAATCAGATAATTAAACCTCATAAGCCGATGAGCTCTACTAGATCTATAAAGTGCAGGTGTAACACGTTCTGGATTACCAACAGTGTGCTCAGTTTCAACGTGTGGATTGCTAGTGCTTATTGAAGGTATGTTACTTTAAAGTACTTGAATTTCTTCAAGATCTACTTTACTCCCACTGACTTCTTGTAAGAGAAGATCTCTTTCTAGGAATTCAGTAGACCGAGCAGAAAACACGTTGTCTTCAGCTTGGTAGTAAAAGTAGTAACATATTGTTTCCTTTATGTATCATACAAAGTAACATTGGATAGTTCTGGGTACTAATTTGTTTGAAGTGTCATGCTTCACATACGCTTCACAACCCCAGACTTTGAGATAAGACAACTTGGGATTCTTCCCATGCCATAACTCATATGGTGTCTTTTCTACCTTCATAGTTGGAATCACATTGAGTATGCCTGCATCAGACTCTCATACATATCCCTAAAAGACGGTAGTAGAGAAATCAGACTCATCATAAATCAAACTATATCAAGTAAAGTTGATTCCTCTTACTCAGACACACCATCATGTTGTGGTGTGTAAGGTAGAGTGAACCATGAGACAATCCCACAATTCTTTGGGTGGTCCAAAAACTCTTGACTCATAAACTCACTTACTCCATCGGAGCGAAGTGCTTTAATGGTCTTTCCAAGCTGATTATCTACTTCATTTTGGAATACTTTTGAATGGTAAAATAGTTGTATGTTTATGTTTCAGCAAGTGAACATAATCATAGCTACTGTACTCATCAGTAAATGTAATGAAGTAAAATTAACTAAATCTATACATTGTTCTTAAAGGGCTACATACAACAGTATGTATTAGTCCTAAAAGATCTTTAGCTCTTTTACCTAAATCGGAGAAAGAAGCATTTGTCATCTTTTCACATAAACATGACTCGCATACATCAAATGACTCAGAGCCAATTGATTCCAAAAGTCCATTAGACTGGAGTTTTGAAATGCATTATTTGTTTATATGACTCATATGACAATGTCATAGATAGGTCTTATTCAAGTCTTGCTTGAAGACTTTGGCGATGTAGGTATACACAGAATTCTCATTTGAAATTACACTATGCATATCAATTTCAAAAATACCATCACGTTGATAGGTATTAAGATAAATATATTATCCTTAGAAACTGAAATATCTAAGTGTGTAAATGCAAGTTCAAAACTAGCATCTTTCAAACTATGTCGCTCGCAGTATTGAGAGCATAATGCTATTGTTCCAACAAAACAATAAGACCACTTAGAGAAGTAAGTTCAGAGGTACCAATAGCTTTAACAAAAGCTTGATCCCCCTTGCCTACTTGTAAATCTAGTGTGCCTTTCTTTAGTCTATTACTTCTTCTCATTCCCTTCATATTGTTACAGGTGTGAAGGCCACAACCAGTTAACAAAGATATAGGAATCACTAGAAGAAGTATATAACTATTTATGGAATATACCTGATTTGCTAGTCTCACCAGCGTTGCCTTTTCTCAGCTCAGATTGGAAGATAGGACAGCTTCCTTCTCCAATTGCCAACCTTTCCACAATAGAAACATTCGGCGTCTTTTGTTGGGCTTTCCTTCTTGGAAGGTGGAATATTTTTCCTAGCAAATGATTTGTCATTTTCCTTCCACAAAATATTCGGCTTATTCTTTTTCACCCTTCAATCATATTTCTTCCAGATCATCGAACAACATCCGATAGGAATTTTGCTGAGCAGCAGCAACTGCCACAACAGGAAGTATGAATAAGGGTTCTAAATTTTGTTCAACTTCCATGTATGCTTGAGAACAATTCTCAGGTTGCAGTGTCAGTCTAGGAAGTTTGAACATTGAGTTTATCCTTCTCCAACAAAGAACGGAGATTGTTTTGGTTTACGTTTTGATTGTTTGACATCTACATAAGAACAAGATTCAATTTAGTATTTTCGATATAAAACTTTAATAAATTAACTACCCAAGTTTTATATATTTTAAAAACAATTAATTTACGAAAGCCTAAGATCCACATAGAGGTTCCATATCTACATCTGTTGATCAGCTAGTAGTTATAGAGTCTATTGGTAGGTAGCGGTTACCAATTGCATTACAAGTGCAACTCTTAGATCTTTATGGGACTCAGAAATATGTGTAATTCAACAAACCACTATTATCTACTAGCATGTTTGTCCCATCCTTGCCTCGAACTCAGGTCTCACCGTGAATACGATTAAGTCGTCCAATTTGAAAACAGTGGAAATTCAGCCTAGTCTCACTCGTAACTGAAAATCCACCTCGTGGCTATAATTCGATTAGGTCTCACCGTAATCAAAAAATAACGAGGAGTGTTTGCAAGCTCATTGGATGGCATGACTTAAATTTGACGGGTATTTTGAAAAAGTTTGTGTTAACGAATAATGCATGCACACAAGATTCGCTACACTATTTGTTAAAAATCATTTTAACCAATTTTATATATGTCGATCGTGTTTATGCGTCTAGTTTGTTATTTTATTTTATATATAAAAGTTACAAATACACATTGTGTATCGTTTTAAAACAATTTTAAAAGATGTCGCCCATATATATTATTTGAGTTTCAAAAAAAAAAAAAACATTTAACTTTAAACTCGTTAGAGTTTAACTTTTTAAAATCATCAATTTTAATCTTGAAACTCGTTACCGGTTTTATTTGATGTTTTCATCAAAAACATTTAGCATATATATTCTAATCAACAATTATATATAAATGCAAAAATAAAACACAACCATGCATCACACACACATAGCCTAGCCCAAAAATCCTATGCTTGATCCCATGAGCCGACATGGGATCAAGAGGTCAAACTAAGGGTAATATCGTAGCTCCCACTTAATTCAAGAATTAAGTGAAAACTTAACAAAACGCCATCGTTGTCAATTTGACCTGTTCGCCATCTTCTAAGCCAAAAGCATGTTGTATTGTATCTTCAATCTTCATCTTGTTACATTTATTTAAATTTGAAATTACAACTAAACTAATACTTTTACAAATTGAAATAAACTTAAATACAATACTATGAAAAAGAAAAATAAATATAATACAACTTTGGCTTCAAAATGGCCTTTCTAATAATACAAATAATCAACATGACATAATATTGCCGTAATCAACAATCACAACAAACATACATAGGTCGGGGCAATATGGCTATGTGTGCAATCACAATTCTAATAACTACATTATTAAAACCTACATATGGCTTGTCCATGGTTACAATGCATGTGTACAACCATGGAATATAACAATCAACAATTATAATAAATATTCAAGCCATAACAATTAAATCTACAATTTAAAATAGTGATATTCTTTCAATCATATTTGTGCGTCATGAGGTTAAGTCTAAATCAACCGTGTTGACTTTAAAAACCAAAAAGGTTTCGACTTTTACCAATTCACCACAAAGCTAAATTTAAAGAAAATCACGCGACAATTAAGATGGTGTAAAAGCGGCTCGGATACCACTGATGGAAAATCGTGTGTACTTTTACCAAAACAGATTAACGCAGCGGATAGTTAAAATAATAATCTTTTATTATTTTATGAACAAAATTTAACAAGATTAAATTTTCACTTATTTAATGAAACATGCACATGATTAACGATCCCAAAAATCCAGTTACACCATAATAATTGTCATGAATATAAATCATAAGATGAGTAAACGATATACCTTTCTTGAAGAAACTGATTGAAGGAGAGAAACCTTTCTTGAAGAACCTGATTGAAGGAGAGAAACCTACGATCAAAAATATGACCGTCTCTTTGGATAGTCCACACTACACTTCAAACAACGTCAATGGATGCTAGTCCAAACCCAAGTAATAATCAATCAATCTTTGATTAATATTATGAACCCAAAATATGTAATATGTGTTTTTCCTTTTAGTTCATCGAAAGCATTAGAATGATTCAAAAATTACTTCGTAATATGATACACATATATGAATATATAATATATCCCATTTGTTTGGTAGCATAAAGTAAATCAAAAGAAATCAAGATTCGTTTGTTTGATAGCAAAAAGCAAATCAAAAGAAATCAAGATCATTTTCAAATACAATGCTATATTTTAAAAAGTCGTATTTCTCAAATACTTTAGGGGTAGTTTATGAAACTTATAATTAATAATTTCAATCATGTCATTTTCATGTGAATAGTAAATAAATTAATTTCAATTCACCTTTTGAAAATGAAACGTAAATCCAAATTATTAGATCAATTATATATCATAAAGTCGTATTTTACAAATACTTCAGGGGTAATTTATGAAACTTATAATTAATAATTTCTATCATGTCACTTTCATGTGAATAGTAAATTAATTAATTTCGTTTCATTTACTATTCACATGAATAGTAAATGAATTAATTTCGATTTACTATTTTGTTACTTGAGTAATATATATACATCATATATATATTTTATTTGACGTCTCGGTGTATATGTGTGTGACCCCGAAGGCTCAAATGAGGTTGGCCATATAGTTATATGTTGTACCTTGCACATTAATCCTTCAGAAGTTTGATGCATATTCCCTTTAGATTAACAAAAGAATCCATTTTGTTATTGATACATTCACTTCCATTATTACTTCTGATAAATTTAATTCTTTTATTAAATTGGTTTTCAATTAGATTTGAAAAACTATTAAGATTTGTCAAAAGTTTCATCTTTATATTTTAACTGATAAATGCACACAACCCCGAGTAGTCGTCATGAGAATGATCATGTTTAATATCTTTAAGATCCAATTTGTTTTTCAAAACAATAAGAACTCGGTTAGAACTTAGAAAGTTGCCCTAGTATAGTATAGTATAGTATAGTATAGTATGCAAAAGCTGAGTAGAGACATAACATACATTAACATTAACATAACACACACACATTATTTATAACATCATTATAAAACAAGTAAAGACCACCAGTTTACCACAACTTTCATTTTCTTCAAATCTTGAATAAAACATTTATGCTCATCAAAAAATTCACCCGGTCTAGTATCCTTGGCAATCTTTTGAACAAACAAAATACTCATGCAGTATTCAGGAACAACAAAAACATCAAATAAAACCACATTTTTTATATTCTCAAGTTCCCAATTTTCTTTATTTTAGCTCGAGTACCATTGTGATGACCAGCGGTACGTTTTAACTCAAAAATATCAACAACATTAACCATCATATCATATTATCTATATTATCTGAAACAGTTATGTGCTGATTAGCACATGAATCAATAATACACCCTTTTTTATTTTTAAAATGTTCAAAAAAATGAGCAATAAAGTATTTTCTAAATTACTATTAGATATAACACTTGAGTTAAAGAAACTACCAACCATAATGGCATAAGTACCACCAGTAGAGGGTTTTTCATTGATCAAACTTAAAAGCTTAAGCAGTTGTTCATTTTCAAAGAAACATGAGAATGATTAGCTATGAGACTTTCAGAAACACTACCTTTATTAGGAGAGATTTTATTAGAAGAATTATTATACTTTTAATTTTTTTTAAACCTTCTGTTAAAATTGAAAGGATAATCAATAATTTCTAAATATTTTTCAATAGTATGATTAATATTGTTACATTTTTTCCGTTTCAAATAAAGACTAGGTCCTGTATTAAAATTTGTATTATTAGTATTCCCAGTCAATCACTCAAAGAAATAGACCCATTACCACCAATTTTATTAGGATTACCACTATTATTCTAAAACACAAAAGCAGTGCTTTGAGGTTTAGATACTTTATCATAATTAGTAATCCCTATCCCTATATGTGATTCCTCTCTAAACACAACAACATAAGCAACTTTTACATCAGATTATGGATACCTTAACAACAAATTACTTTCGATCAATCGAAGCATACTCATCATTTAAGCTCGCCAAAAATTGCATCAACTTCATAACCTTAGCATGTTCTTGATGACTTGTTACAGCAACACAAGTGCAGGGGGTTAACTTTTCCATTTGTTCATAGCGTTTCCATAAAGTTACGAGTTGATGATAATACTCAAAAAAGTACTATCACTATGATTTAAAAAATTAATTATATTATAAATGTTAAAATCAGATATCTATCAACTTTGTCATAAATTTTTTTAATTCTCTTCACAAAACTAATACATTAGTTGAAAAATTTGTCCTGAATGGAAGTCATTAGAAACACAACCAATAATCTAGGATAAGAAAATAAATTACATATTTTCCATTAAGAAGCAAGAACAGGATTATCAACACTTTTGGCAACAGAACCATCAATAAAACGGTTTTATTTTAGTAGCTAAAGCAAGTAACAGATATCTACTCTACTGTTCTAATACGATGTTAAAATTGTAATCGTCTTCAAGTACAACAGTAGATTCAAACAATATCTAAAGAATCTTATTTAAACCTTTAAATCTTAAACGAATCAAAACCAGAATATCAACGAATATAAAACTAGAATCACTATGGTCTGCTAATAATCAAGATCACAAGAGAACTTCAAAGAAGTGAATCAACCAACTAACGGAAATTGAATCAAAAAGAACCACTACAAAAAAGTTGGCAATTTCTAACGATTTTAAAATCATTTTTCCACGCTTAAAAGTGCACTAATTATAATTTTTAACACTTCACGTTGGTGTGAAAAATATTGGTGTTAGAAAACTTATTCAATTTTTAACACTTGTTTGCGTTATCAAACACATTCTATTTTTACACGTATAAATGTTAAGAAATAACTTCTTTATGACACTTACAAGTGTTAACAAATACCTTCACTTTATGACACTTACAATTGTTAACAAATACCTTCACTTTATGACATTTACAAGTGTTAAGAAATAACTATTTTTGACACTTATCAATGTTTAAAGATAGTTACTTTTCAACGCTTATCATTGTTAAAAATATAACTATTTTTTAACACTTATAAGCTAATTACCTGCAGGAACCAATATGCAAGCTACAGAGAAGCTACAGAATGCAAAAATACATACATGCACGTGTACAAATTAAACCACCTACAGTAACATTATCTATAACAAATTTTCACAAAAAATATAATCTATTTCATATTGCAAAATTCATTACAAGAGTAGCATAGAGAATAAAACAACACATTTTAACTAAGAGCAAAATAACACAATTCCTCCACTGATGCTAGATCACAAACACAACCCAAGAACAAGCAACTCAACAATCTTAGAATCTTCTCCACAAAAGTATCATCATATTTATACTCTCACTTTTTATAAACACAACATTTTACTGTCAAACTGGACTACCTGCAACAAATAAAAATATATTAAATCATATACAATCAAGTATGAACCGGAAAACCAAATAACTAACAAATACAATTGTAGTTGACTTTTGCTCACCTTTTACTTGCTACCAAGGTTATAATCATTTATCATATCAGAGGGACTAAATCAAGGTTGTTGACCAAGTTTCACTTTGACTGATTTCCGGGTGATCCCTGTTTTGACCGATAATGCAAGTAAATCTCGAACCGTGCTTTGATCGAGTATCCACAGAGTACTCACCGACTAAACATTACTAAGTAGTATATACGCTTTGGGACATTTTCAGCCCTTTGAACAGTTATCTTTAAAACTTTCTTTCTTTCATTTTACTCACATGATCAGACATAAAAGAGAACAAGAATCTAAACACCCTTAACATACCTTGGCATATATGCTTAGTTTTGTTCACGGTATTCCTTCCCATGTTGCAGAACCATTATATGTGCCTTGAAACGCAGTTCTAAACACCCTAAGCTCGCCGGTACACTCATCAACTTTCTGTTCCATAATTTTCAGTTGTTTACTTTGAGCTTCAATCTGCTTACTTTGCATTTCAATTTGTTTGTTTTGCATTTCTATTTGTTTGCTTTGCATCTCAATTTGTTTGTTTTGATAGTTCACTTTATCTGACAGAAAGCGATTTTCCTTTGTTACAGCTTCACCTCTCACTTTTCTCGTATCATACGCAAATTTAGTCACTTGCGATTTCGTTACTCCAGCTCCATGAAAACGAGCTCGTCCAGGCCTATTTGGACCCATAAGTTCCATCATCACCTCTCTTGCAATTTCTGACTGTTTTTCATGATTCATTGGCTCGGGAATACCAACTGCTAGTACTTTTACTTTTTTAGAAACTTCAGATCTTGCTTTAACCTAAGATTTTCAAATTCATAAAAGAAAGGTACATCAGATTTGTTAATTAGACCAATACATTATATTCGTACATCAGATTTGTTAAATTTTAACCATCGGTACATCAGATTTGTTAAATTTTAAGTTATAAACATATATTTTTCCAAACAGTTTGTAGTGTCTTATAAAACACACAAAAAAAAAAAAAAAAAAAAAAAAAAAGTTGGAAAACTTTAAATACCATGAGCTCTCTCGACATGTCGGTAACATAGGACCCATCTTTCTTTTCATGAGAAAGTCCAAAAAACTCGAGATCATTAGGCTCTCTATTGTGTTTCAATTTCTATGAATCAAACAAAAATTTGTCAAGACTTATGAACATAAGAATCTAAAAAATTCAAGTTCATAAGTTTATACTTACAAATTCATCTCTCTTCCTTGCATAGCTACAACCGCCGGTAGTGTGACTATGAATTTGGTCTGCTCTTGCTCTCTTCCCGTTAAGTGATAGTTTTTAAAGTTCATTTGAAGACAAGATAGTAAATAACAGTAAAGCTTTCAAAAAATGTGGTGGGCTGAACTTGACATCTTATCATCAACAGAGTCCACTTAAAAACTTAAAAAGATTGAAACTTTATTCAATTTGTATCTAATTCTTGACTACTAAGTGTTTTGAATAGTAAATAAGGGGTCAAACCCGGTATTGTTATACAACTTGAATAAATACCTTTCTAGCAGATGACCGGACGAATTCCATTGAGAATCTGTAAAGTTAGGTGGCGCGTTGATCAAGTCAAGCCCATCCAAAAGCTCATCCTCTGTATATACTCTCTCTTGTGCAACATCATCACCCATGTTATTTAGTTTGTTTAGTTCTTCAGAAACTGATTTAAACAACTTTGTCTTTAGATTAGACTTTACGCTTCTAAATGCGCGATCCCAAATAGAAAACAAAACTCTGTCCATATTTTCACTTTGAGGTAAGCTGAATCTCCTCTGCAAAAATCACAAATTAATAAGAATAACAACAATTAAACTATGTACATACAGTTAACTATTTGACGTGTCATTATATAGCTACCAACAAAGAAAACAACAAACTTCTTCCCTGTACAATCAAAAACATATTTTCTTAACACAGTAAACAGAAAGTTGTTGTCCTCTTATAAAAATCTTAGATGAAATTCGAGTCATTTATAACCGAAGAAAAGGATATAAAAAAACACAATAAAACACAATAGTAGTACAACAGTTTGGGAAAGGAATGAAAAAAGAACAAGATAACTGAGATTTTGGGGACCAAGGTTTGGACTCCAAAGTAACCACATGCTTAGAATATAAACCGTGACCCCATCTACTTGTTTCAGTCAACCTCATAGTTACACCCCACTGTAACTGAATTGAAACTAAGGAAAAATACAGTAAACTTCATATTAGTTTAACTGTTGTGATGGGGTCCTCAGAGCGAAGGCAAGCGCATCAAATACAGTAAAATATTATGCCAAATTATTTTAGACACTACACAAGTACTTTCAAAGTTTTTAAGGAGTAGCTGCAACCAGTTTGTAGGTTTTATTGCCATTGACTACAAACTGGCAATAAACTCTCTTACCCGGAGTTCTTCTAGAAGTGTAACACCACGTTCTATCTTGCATTCTCGCCAGTCTCTAGCGCTAGGGAGACCCGTGTTCGGTTGTTGGAGAAGATGGGTCATGAACCTAGTACACAGACCTCCAGAAGATTTAATTGGTTGATCAAAATCATTTACATGAACTAGAATCTTCTCCCCTGCATTAAGCAAATAAACATCTTTCGTTCTCATCTTTACGACCCTGGTTACATTTCCTTGCTCATCTATATGATTTTAGAGATCTCATTAGATAGAATTAACACAATTATTTTATAGCTACTATATAATATATAATTTTAATTTACCTATGATCTCAACCTCGTTTTGCAGCCTTTTTCATAATCTTTTTCAAAACTGGAAACATGACTAGAAAATTCTGAATGCAAACTTGTGGTGGATGGTTCAGAATGCAAACTTGTGGAGGATGGTTCAGAATGCAAACTTGTGGTGGATGGTTCAGAATGCAAACTTGTGGAGGATGGTTCAGAATTCAAAGTTGTCGCGGGTGGTTCAGAATGGCTACAAGACGATGAGGAAGAATACTTTTGGCGAATAGCAGAAAGAAAAGGAGGTCGAGGTGTCTGAAGGAAAACTGATGCTTGCTGAGATTGAGATTGTGCTGAAAAAAGTGATGATCTTGCGTGTTTTTGCATTGCTGATCTTGATGCATACATGTTCCAACTGTAACAAGTAATAAGATAAAACATTAGTTTAACAAAGCTAAGTTAACATTTAATCCGTTTTATCTGTTTCAATTTTATAGCATATTTAAAGTAAACCCATATGATATAAAATAACTAAATCAAACCTTTAGAACAGCAATACCACCAGACATCTTATATAATTACAAATAAAACTAAGTGACAATTCTTGAAATTGATCAAACCTCAAAAACATATTACAATTAACAAATGGTCAAACTACACATTCTTACAAATCATATCATATCATCTATCCTAGATCAACTTGGTGCCTCGGTTTCGTCATCAATGATTGGAATATCAATAGGCATGCATTGAGTGTACGAGTTATCATCATCATCCCCATTTAGATTGGTCCCCATGTCATATGTATCCCTTGGTTTAGTCATTATTACATGTGACCATCCAATATCTTTCATATCATCTATATAGAACACTTGCTTAGCTTGAGAGGAAATTATATAAGGGTCATCTGTTAATTTTTCACCGGTGTGTATTAGCGGTCTAGAAAAATTAACTAGAGGAAACCCATATTTATCTTTCTTTAATCCTTTTGAAGGCCTTATGTCAACCCAATCACAACGAAAAAGCACCACTTTGTAACCACGACAATATTCTAGCTCGATAATGTTGGTAAGTTTGCCATAATAATTCCCTCCTTCAACTTCAACACAAACTCCTGAATTTTGGGTCTTCTTTGACTCTTCACGTCTCCTTGTAAGAAATCTAAAACCATTCGTGATGAGTCCACTATATTGTCTAGCAATGATGTTTGGACCCATAGAAAGGGATATCACTTCTTCATCAAACTTGTTTTTTTCTAATAAAGAAACCTACCATTTTTCAATAATAATAATATTGTCAATGTTATGCTCCAAAATATTGAAACTTCAATAAATTGTAAAAGTTTAAAACCTGATGTTTAAGCCACATTGGAAATTCCTCAACAATCAATTTCCCCATCGTCTTTAAATCTATTTCTTTACTCATACAGGCTTGTTTTTCGTTCAAAAATTGACTACAAGAAAAAAATAGAGATTTTATATTCTATAGTACATTATATAACACTCAATCCACAAATAGGTTAAAATGATACTTACTCGCGAAAAGGTAGAACTTTACTATGGTTTAGTAACACATAGCGATGTGCTTGGCTTAAAGAATTGCTATCAAGCTCAATAACTTCAACCTTACCAATACTACGACCACCTGAATTAAAGATGTACTTCTCTTTACCAAGAATATTGTCATCATTTCTAGGAGGGCGATTAAAACGAGTCTCTACACCTTCAAAATATCTTGAGCAAAAATTAAGGCATTCTTCCTTAACATACCCTTCTGCAATTGATCCCTCGTGTTGAGCCTTATTGCGAACGTATGATTTTAATAGCATCAAGTACCTTTAACATAAAAGATACAACAAATAAAGATATATGTGAAGGTGGGAAAAGGTTTAATTTTAGAGAAAGAGCAATTACCGTTCGACGGGATACATCCATCTATAATGAACAGGTCCACCAAGCTTAGCCTCAGAAATCAAGTGGATAGTTAAGTGGACCATGATTGTGAAAAAACTAGGAGGAAAAAGTCGCTCCAACTGTAGTGACCCAAACTTTTCCATGTTTATATATATTAATTGAGATTGATATTTACATGATTAAATGTTTCCAACATGTTAAGCAATCAAACTTGTTAAGACTTGATTAATTGAAATATGTTTCACATAGACAATTGACCACCCAAGTTGACCGGTGATTCACGAACGTTAAAACTTGTAAAAACTATATGATGACATATATATGGATATATATATATAGTTAACATGATACTATGATAAGTAAACATATCATTAAGTATATTAACAATGAACTACATATGTAAAAACAAGACTACTAACTTAATGATTTTGAAACGAGACATATATGTAACGATTATCGTTGTAACGACATTTAATGTATATATATCATATTAAGAGATATTCGTACATCATAATATCATGATAATATAATAATTTAAAATCTCTTTTGATATTATAAACATTGGGTTAACAACATTTAACAAGATCGTTAACCTAAAGGTTTCAAAACAACATTTACATGTAACGACTAACGATGACTTAACGACTCAGTTAAAATGTATATACATGTAGTGTTTTAATATGTATTCATACACTTTTGAAAGACTTCAAGACACTTATCAAAATACTTCTACTTAACAAAAATGCTTACAATTACATCCTCGTTCAGTTTCATCAACAATTCTACTCGTATGCACCCGTATTCGTACTCGTACAATACACAGCTTTTAGATGTATGCACTATTGGTATATACACTCCAATGATCAGCTCTTAGCAGCCCATGTGAGTCACCTAACACATGTGGGAACCATCATTTGGCAACTAGCATGAAATATCTCATAAAATTACAAAAATATGAGTAATCATTCATGACTTATTTACATGAAAACAAAATTACATATCCTTTATATCTAATCCATACACCAACGACCAAAAACACCTACAAACACTTTCATTCTTCAATTTTCTTCATCTAATTGATCTCTCTCAAGTTCTATCTTCAAGTTCTAAGTGTTCTTCATAAATTTCAAAAGTTCTAGTTTCATAAAATCAAGAATACTTTCAAGTTTGCTAGCTCACTTCCAATCTTGTAAGGTGATCATCCAACCTCAAGAAATCTTTGTTTATTACAGTAGGTTATCATTCTAATACAAGGTAATAATCATATTCAAACTTTGGTTCAATTTCTATAACTATAACAATCTTATTTCAAGTGATGATCTTACTTGAACTTGTTTTCGTGTCATGATTCTGCTTCAAGAACTTCGAGCCATCCAAGGATCCATTGAAACTAGATCCATTTTTCTCTTTTCCAGTAGGTTTATCCAAGGAACTTAAGGTAGTAATGATGTTCATAACATCATTCTATTCATACATATAAAGCTATCTTATTCGAAGGTTTAAACTTGTAATCACTAGAACATAGTTTAGTTAATTCTAAACTTGTTCGCAAACAAAAGTTAATCCTTCTAACTTGACTTTTAAAATCAACTAAACACATGTTCTATATCTGTATGATATGCTAACTTAATAATTTAAAACCTGGAAACACGAAAAACACCGTAAAACCGGATTTACGCCGTCGTAGTAACACCGCGGGCTGTTTTGGGTTAGTTAATTAAAAACTATGATAAACTTTGATTTAAAAGTTGTTATTCTGAGAAAATGATTTTTATTATGAACATGAAACTATATCCAAAAATTATGGTTAAACTCAAAGTGGAAGTATGTTTTCTAAAATGGTCATCTAGACGTCGTTCTTTCGACTGAAATGACTACCTTTACAAAAATGACTTGTAACTTATTTTTCCGACTATAAACCTATACTTTTTCTGTTTAGATTCATAAAATAGAGTTCAATATGAAACCATATCAAATTGATTCACTCAAAACGGATTTAAAATGAAGAAGTTATGGGTAAAACAATATTGGATAATTTTTCTCATTTTAGCTACGTGAAAATTGGTAACAAATCTATTCCAACCATAACTTAATCAACTTGTATTGTATATTATGTAATCTTGAGATACCATAGACACGTATACAATGTTTCGACCTATCATGTCGACACATCTATATATATTTCGGAACAACCATAGACACTCTATATGTGAATGTTGGAGTTAGCTATACAGGGTTGAGGTTGATTCCAAAATATATATAGTTTGAGTTGTGATCAATACTGAGATACGTATACACTGGGTCGTGGATTGATTCAAGATAATATTTATCGATTTATTTCTGTACATCTAACTGTGGACAACTAGTTGTAGGTTACTAACGAGGACAGCTGACTTAATAAACTTAAAACATCAAAATATATTAAAAGTGTTGTAAATATATTTTGAACATACTTTGATATATATGTATATATTGTTATAGGTTCGTGAATCAACCAGTGGCCAAGTCTTACTTCCCGACGAAGTAAAAAATCTGTGAAAGTGAGTTATAGTCCCACTTTTAAAATCTAATATTTAGGATGAGAATACATGCAGGTTTTATAAATGATTTACAAAATAGACACAAGTACGTGAAACTACATTCTATGGTTGAATTATCGAAATCGAATATGCCCCTTTTTATTAAGTCTGGTAATCTAAGAATTAGGGAACAGACACCCTAATTGACGCGAATCCTAAAGATAGATCTATTGGGCCTAACAAATCCCATCCAAAGTACCGGATGCTTTAGTACTTCGAAATTTATATCATATCCGAAGGGTGTCCCGGAATGATGGGGATATTCTTATATATGCATCTTGTTAATGTCGGTTACCAGGTGTTCACCATATGAATGATTTTTATCTCTATGTATGGGATGTGTATTGAAATATGAAATCTTGTGGTCTATTATTATGATTTGATATATATATAGGTTAAACCTATAACTCACCAACATTTTTGTTGACGTTTTAAGCATGTTTATTCTCAGGTGATTATTAAGAGCTTCCGCAGTCGCATACTTAAATAAGGACGAGATTTGGAGTCCATGCTTGTACGATATTGTGTAAAAACTGCATTCAAGAAACTTATTTTGTTGTAACATATTTGTATTGTAAACCATTATGTAATGGTCGTGTGTAAACAGGATATTTTAGATTATCATTATTTGATAATCTACGTAAAGCTTTTTAAACCTTTATTGATGAAATAAAGGTTATGGTTTGTTTTAAAATGAATGCAGTCTTTGAAAAACGTCTCATATAGAGGTCAAAACCTCGCAACGAAATCAATTAATATGGAACGTTTTTAATCAATAAGAACGGGACATTTCAGTTGGTATCAGAGCGTTGGTCTTAGAGAACCAGAATTTTGCATTAGTGTGTCTTATCTAGTTTGTTAGGATGCATTAGTGAGTCTGGACTTCGACCGTGTTTACTTGAAAAATGATTGCTTAACAAATTTTGTTGGAAACTATATATTTTTAACATGTGAATATTATGTGATATATTAATCTCTTAACGCGTTTGATATTATGTGATAGATGTCTACCTCTAGAACAAGTCCCATTGACTCACCTAATAATAATGAAGAGTCAAATGTAAATTGGAATGATTCGTGGACTGATTCACAAGTTCCCGAAGAGGAACCGGAAGAAGAGTCGGAACCGGAAGAAGAATCGGAACCGAAAGAAGAATCGGAACCGGATGAAGAAATAGAACCGGTGGGGGAAATAATAAAACGGTTAAGTAAAAGAAAATCCTCAACCAACCGACCAAGGTTAATTATGGTCAATGGTGTTTCCGCCAAGGAAGCAAAATATTGGGAGGATTACCAATTCTCTGATGAATCAGATTCCGACGAGAATTCCGATGATGTTATAGAAATTACCCCAACTGAATTTAAAAAGGCAAAAGAAAATAATAAGGGAAAGGGCATAAAAATAGAGAAATCTAATTCCAACCCCGATGAACTTTATATGTATCGTCAACCCCCGAAGTCCTTAAGTTGTAACAATGACCCGGGAACCTCTAAACCACTAGGTTTTTCTAAACCAATGTGGAAAATAATAGCTAGTATTAGGAAAACATCATATATCCCTAGAAACTTGGCAAAACGAACCAAAACCGAAGAAGAAGAAACAAGCGAGTCGGAATAAGATAGTCGTATTCGTGTGGTGTAATATATGTAATATAGTGTGCTTATGCTTTATGATATATGTAAAAATTGCTTGTATTAATAAGTATTTTTTTTTATGAATCTAACTCTTGTCTATTTTACAGTATAAAAACACAAAATGGATAGACAACCCAATATTTTAAGAGACCTACCCGGAGACATGATTGATGAAATCTTGTCTAGAGTCGGTCAGAATTCTTCGGCACAACTATTTAAGGCGAGATCAGTTTGTAAGACATTCGAAGAACGTTCCAAGAATGCCTTGGTTTATAAAAGGCTTTCGTTCGAAAGATGGGGGATATCACATTGGGAAATCCATAAATTACGATGTGTTTACTTTGACGCATATATTGCGGGGAACCCAAATGCTATTTTACGCAATGGGTTAAGAAATTATTTTGACTCAATATATCCGAATATTGGACTTCGTGATTTAGAAAAAGCGGCTAACATGCATCATAAAGAAGCATGTTATGCTTACGGATTAGTAATGTTCGCTTCTCACCAAAGTGAGAACAAGAACATCGGGCTACAACTATTAAACAAAACGTTCCCACAAGTGACGGAGTCGGTAATTGGGGTAAGAAATGAGGTTTTTAGATTGTTACGGGACTGTTGGACATTACGTAACCCTCGTCCCTTTGACGACGTTACAACACGCTGTCTTATCAACAGCCATAACGGTTATGTTCCACCAGACCAAGGATGGGAAGTAGTCCTAGTAAAACCAGAATGCATGACTTGTTTCTGGACGTATGAATTACGTGTCTTTATTGCCTTTGCTGAACGACTTGTGTACTAGCTAGAATTATCTTCACAACTATCTTGTATCAAAGTTATTGTGTGCTATATTTCATGCTTTATGTAAAATAAGCGGTATTGTAAGTTTGTAAAATATTGTATAAAAGTTTGAATGCGAAATATTATTATAATCAGTTTTTCATATAGAATTGTAGTAGTTGAATTGTATATTAGCTACTAAGTATGAACTTGACGGGTAGGTACTACCCGAATTTAAACTTATAAAACGCTAATATGAAGAAAAAGCTTTTATAAATGAGTTCATATTATGCTACGAAATACTATTAACTACTCTTAATATTCTGTATGATTAACTTGTTCCATTTGACTATTTTGAAGGAAATGGCACCGACTACTCGACATACCGTGAATATGAATGAAGAGGAATTCCGTACTTTTCTAGCTTCAAACATAGCCGCAGTACAGGCTGCGCTACATACCAACAATAACCTTGGATCTAGCAGTACAGGAAATCGTGTAGGATGCACCTACAAAGAATTTACTGCCTGCAAACCTTTGGAATTTGATGGAACCGAAGGACCGATCGGATTGAAACGGTGGACCGAGAAGGTCGAATCGGTGTTTGCCATAAGTAAGTGTACTGAAGAGGACAAAGTGAAGTACGCTACGCATACCTTCACAGGTTCTGCGTTAACATGGTGGAATACCTATCTAGAGCAAGTGGGACAAGATGATGCTTACGCACTACCGTGGTCAGCATTCAAGCACTTAATGAACGAGAAGTACCGTCCCAGAACTGAGGTCAATAAGCTCAAGACAGAACTTAGAGGGTTACGAACCCAAGGATTTGATATTACCACGTACGAAAGACGATTCACAGAATTATGCCTATTGTGTCCGGGAGCGTTCGAAGATGAGGAAGAGAAGATCGACGCGTTTGTGAAAGGATTACCGGAAAGAATCCAAGAAGATATAAGTTCACACGAGCCCGCCTCCATACAACAGGCATGTAGAATGGCTCACAAACTAGTGAACCAGATTGAAGAAAGAATTAAAGAACAGACTGCTGAAGAGGCCAATGTGAAGCAATTCAAAAGAAAGTGGGAGGAAAACGGTGATAAGAATCACCAATACAACAACAACAATAATTACAACAATAATCGCAACAATTATCCCAACAATCGCAACATCAATCGCAACTACAACAAACGACCCAACAACAACAACAACAACAACAACAACAACAACAACAACAATAACAGCAACTACAACAATCATCCCAACAACAATAATAACCGCAACAACAACAACAATCAGAAGCAGCTATGCCAAAGGTGTGAAAAGTATCACACGGGGTTCTGCACCAAATTTTGCAACAAGTGTAAAAGAAATGGTCATAGCACGGCGAAGTGTGAGGTTTACGGACCAGGGGTTAATAGAACGAAAGGAACAAATGGTGTCGGAACAAGTAATGGCGGAGCAAGTAGTGTCGGAGCAAGTTACGCCAATGTAGTTTGTTATAAATGTGGAAAACCGGGCCACATTATTAGAAATTGCCCGAACCAGGAGAACACGAATGGACAAGGCCGCGGAAGAGTTTTCAATATTAATGCGGCAGAGGCACAGGAAGACCCGGAGCTTGTTACGGGTACGTTTCTTATTGACAATAAATCTGCTTACGTTTTATTTGATTCTGGTGCGGATAGAAGCTATATGAGTAGAGATTTTTGTTCTAAATTAAGTTGTCCATTGACGCCTTTGGATAGTAAATTTTTACTCGAATTAGCAAATGGTAAATTAATTTCAGCAGATAATATATGTCGGAATCGAGAAATTAAACTGGTTAGCGAAACATTTAAGATTGATTTGATACCAGTAGAGTTAGGGAGTTTTGATGTGATAATCGGTATGGACTGGTTGAAAGAAGTGAAAGCAGAGATCGTTTGTTACAAAAATGCAATTTGCATTATACGAGAAAAAGGAAAACCCTTGATGGTGTACGGAGAAAAGGGCAACACGAAGCTACATCTTATTAGTAATTTGAAGGCACAAAAACTAATAAGAAAAGGTTGCTACGCTGTTCTAGCACACGTCGAGAAAGTACAAACTGAAGAAAAGAGCATCAATGATGTTCCCGTAGCAAAAGAATTTCCCGATGTATTTCCGAAAGAATTACCGGGATTACCCCCACATCGATCCGTTGAATTTCAAATAGATCTTGTACCAGGAGCTGCACCAATAGCTCGTGCTCCATACAGACTCGCACCCAGCGAGATGAAAGAACTGCAAGGCCAATTACAAGAACTTTTAGAGCGTGGTTTCATTCGACCAAGCACATCACCGTGGGGAGCTCCTGTTTTGTTTGTCAAGAAGAAAGATGGTACATTCAGGTTGTGTATCGACTACCGAGAGTTGAACAAACTTACCATCAAGAATCGCTACCCACTACCGAGAATCGACGACTTATTTGATCAACTACAAGGCTCGTCTGTTTATTCAAAGATTGACTTACGTTCCGGGTATCATCAAATGCGGGTGAAAGAAGATGATATTCCAAAGACTGCTTTCAGAACACGTTACGGTCATTACGAGTTTATGGTCATGCCGTTTGGTTTAACTAATGCACCAGCTGTGTTCATGGACCTTATGAACCGAGTGTGTGGACCATACCTTGACAAGTTTGTCATTGTTTTCATTGATGACATACTTATTTACTCAAAGAATGACCAAGAACACGGTGAACATTTGAGAAAGGTGTTAGAAGTATTGAGGAAGGAAGAATTGTACGCTAAGTTTTCAAATTGTGCATTTTGGTTGGAAGAAGTTCAATTCCTCGGTCACATAGTGAACAAAGAAGGTATTAAGGTGGATCCGGCAAAGATAGAAACTGTTGAAAAGTGGGAAACCCCGAAAACTCCGAAACACATACGCCAGTTTTTAGGACTAGCTGGTTACTACAGAAGGTTCATCCAAGACTTTTCCAGAATAGCAAAACCCTTGACTGCATTAACGCATAAAGGGAAGAAATTTGAATGGAATGATGAACAAGAGAAAGCGTTTCAGTTATTGAAGAAAAAGCTAACTACGGCACCAATATTGTCATTGCCTGAAGGGAATGATGATTTTGTGATTTATTGTGACGCATCAAAGCAAGGTCTCGGTTGTGTATTAATGCAACGAACGAAGGTGATTGCTTATGCGTCTAGACAATTGAAGATTCACGAACAAAATTATACGACGCATGATTTGGAATTAGGCGCGGTTGTTTTTGCATTAAAGACTTGGAGGCACTACTTATATGGGGTCAAAAGTATTATATATACCGACCACAAAAGTCTTCAACACATATTTAATCAGAAACAACTGAATATGAGGCAGCGTAGGTGGATTGAATTGTTGAATGATTACGACTTTGAGATTCGTTACCACCCGGGGAAGGCAAATGTGGTAGCCGATGCCTTGAGCAGGAAGGACAGAGAACCCATTCGAGTAAAATCTATGAATATAATGATTCATAATAACCTTACTACTCAAATAAAGGAGGCGTAACAAGGAGTTTTAAAAGAGGGAAATTTAAAGGATAAAATACCCAAAGGATCGGAGCAGCATCTTAATATTCGGGAAGACAGAACCCGGTATAGGGCTGAAAGGATTTGGGTACCAAAATTTGGAGATATGAGAGAAATGGTACTTAGAGAAGCTCATAAAACCAGATACTCAATACATCCTGGAACGGGGAAGATGTACAAGGATCTCAAGAAACATTTTTGGTGGCCGGGTATGAAAGCCGATGTTGCTAAATACGTAGGAGAATGTTTGACGTGTTCTAAGGTCAAAGCTGAGCATCAGAAACCATCAGGTCTACTTCAACAACCCGAAATTCCGGAATGGAAATGGGAAAACATTACCATGGATTTCATCACTAAATTGCCAAGGACTGCAAGTGGTTTTGATACTATTTGGGTAATAGTTGATCGTCTCACCAAATCCGCACACTTCCTGCCAATAAGAGAAGATGACAAGATGTAGAAGTTAGCACGACTGTATTTGAAGGAAGTCATCTCCAGACATGGAATACCAATCTCTATTATCTCTGATAGGGATGGCAGATTTATTTCAAGATTCTGGCAGACATTACAGCAAGCATTAGGAACTCGTCTAGACATGAGTACTGCCTATCATCCACAAACTGATGGGCAGAGCGAAAGGACGATACAAACGCTTGAAGACATGCTACGAGCATGTGTTATTGATTTCGGAAACAGTTGGGATCGACATCTACCGTTAGCAGAATTTTCCTACAACAACAGCTACCATTCAAGCATTGAGATGGCGCCGTTTGAAGCACTTTATGGTAGAAAGTGCAGGTCTCCGATTTGTTGGAGTGAAGTGGGGGATAGACAGATTACGGGTCCGGAGATTATACAAGAAACTACCGAGAAGATCATCCAAATTCAACAACGGTTGAAAACCGCCCAAAGTCGACAAAAGAGCTACGCTGACATTAAAAGAAAAGATATAGAATTTGAAATTGGAGAGATGGTCATGCTTAAAGTTGCACCTTGGAAAGGCGTTGTTCGATTTGGTAAACGAGGGAAATTAAATCCAAGGTATATTGGACCATTCAAGATTATTGATCGTGTCGGACCAGTAGCTTACCGACTTGAGTTACCTCAACAACTCGCAGCTGTACATAACACTTTCCACGTCTCGAATTTGAAGAAATGTTTTGCTAAAGAAGATCTCACTATTCCGTTAGATGAAATCCAAATCAACGAAAAACTTCAATTCATCGAAGAACCCGTCGAAATAATGGATCGTGAGGTTAAAAGACTTAAGCAAAACAAGATACCAATTGTTAAGGTTCGATGGAATGCTCGTAGAGGACCCGAGTTCACCTGGGAGCGTGAAGATCAGATGAAGAAGAAATACCCGCATCTATTTCCAGAAGATTCGTCAATACCTTCAACAGCTTAAAATTTCGGGACGAAATTTATTTAACGGGTAGGTACTGTAGTGACCCAAACTTTTCCATGTTTATATATATTAATTGAGATTGATATTTACATGATTAAATGTTTCCAACATGTTAAGCAATCAAACTTGTTAAGACTTGATTAATTGAAATATGTTTCACATAGACAATTGACCACCCAAGTTGACCGGTGATTCACGAACGTTAAAACTTGTAAAAACTATATGATGACATATATATGGATATATATATATAGTTAACATGATACTATGATAAGTAAACATATCATTAAGTATATTAACAATGAACTACATATGTAAAAACAAGACTACTAACTTAATGATTTTGAAACGAGACATATATGTAACGATTATCGTTGTAACGACATTTAATGTATATATATCATATTAAGAGATATTCGTACATCATAATATCATGATAATATAATAATTTAAAATCTCTTTTGATATTATAAACATTGGGTTAACAACATTTAACAAGATCGTTAACCTAAAGGTTTCAAAACAACATTTACATGTAACGACTAACGATGACTTAACGACTCAGTTAAAATGTATATACATGTAGTGTTTTAATATGTATTCATACACTTTTGAAAGACTTCAAGACACTTATCAAAATACTTCTACTTAACAAAAATGCTTACAATTACATCCTCGTTCAGTTTCATCAACAATTCTACTCGTATGCACCCGTATTCGTACTCGTACAATACACAGCTTTTAGATGTATGCACTATTGGTATATACACTCCAATGATCAGCTCTTAGCAGCCCATGTGAGTCACCTAACACATGTGGGAACCATCATTTGGCAACTAGCATGAAATATCTCATAAAATTACAAAAATATGAGTAATCATTCATGACTTATTTACATGAAAACAAAATTACATATCCTTTATATCTAATCCATACACCAACGACCAAAAATACCTACAAACACTTTCATTCTTCAATTTTCTTCATCTAATTGATCTCTCTCAAGTTCTATCTTCAAGTTCTAAGTGTTCTTCATAAATTTCAAAAGTTCTAGTTTCATAAAATCAAGAATACTTTCAAGTTTGCTAGCTCACTTCCAATCTTGTAAGGTGATCATCCAACCTCAAGAAATCTTTGTTTATTACAGTAGGTTATCATTCTAATACAAGGTAATAATCATATTCAAACTTTGGTTCAATTTCTATAACTATAACAATCTTATTTCAAGTGATGATCTTACTTGAACTTGTTTTCGTGTCATGATTCTGCTTCAAGAACTTCGAGCCATCCAAGGATCCATTGAAGCTAGATCCATTTTTCTCTTTTCCAGTAGGTTTATCCAAGGAACTTAAGGTAGTAATGATGTTCATAACATCATTCGATTCATACATATAAAGCTATCTTATTTGAAGGTTTAAACTTGTAATCACTAGAACATAGTTTAGTTAATTCTAAACTTGTTCGCAAACAAAAGTTAATCCTTCTAACTTGACTTTTAAAATCAACTAAACACATGTTCTATATCTGTATGATATGCTAACTTAATGATTTAAAACCTGGAAACACGAAAAACACCGTAAAACCGGATTTACGCCGTCGTAGTAACACCGCGGACTGTTTTGGGTTAGTTAATTAAAAACTATGATAAACTTTGATTTAAAAGTTGTTATTCTGAGAAAATGATTTTTATTATGAACATGAAACTATATCCAAAAATTATGGTTAAACTCAAAGTGGAAGTATGTTTTCTAAAATGGTCATCTAGACGTCGTTCTTTCGACTGAAATGACTACCTTTACAAAAATGACTTGTAACTTATTTTTCCTACTATAAACCTATACTTTTTCTGTTTAGATTCATAAAATAGAGTTCAATATGAAACTATAGCAAATTGATTCACTCAAAACGGATTTAAAATGAAGAAGTTATGGGTAAAACAATATTGGATAATTTTTCTCATTTTAGCTACGTGAAAATTGGTAACAAATCTATTCCAACCATAACTTAATCAACTTGTATTGTATATTATGTAATCTTGAGATACCATAGACACGTATACAATGTTTCGACCTATCATGTCGACACATCTATATATATTTCGGAACAACCATAGACACTCTATATGTGAATGTTGGAGTTAGCTATACAGGGTTGAGGTTGATTCCAAAATATATATAGTTTGAGTTGTGATCAATACTGAGATACGTATACACTGGGTCGTGGATTGATTCAAGATAATATTTATCGATTTATTTCTGTACATCTAACTGTGGACAACTAGTTGTAGGTTACTAACGAGGACAGCTGACTTAATAAACTTAAAACATCAAAATATATTAAAAGTGTTGTAAATATATTTTGAACATACTTTGATATATATGTATATATTGTTATAGGTTCGTGAATCAACCAGTGGCCAAGTCTTACTTCCCGACGAAGTAAAAAATCTGTGAAAGTGAGTTATAGTCCCACTTTTAAAATCTAATATTTTGGGATGAGAATACATGCAGGTTTTATAAATGATTTAAAAAATAGACACAAGTACGTGAAACTACATTCTATGGTTGAATTATCGAAATCGAATATGCCCCTTTTTATTAAGTCTGGTAATCTAAGAATTAGGGAACAGACACCCTAATTGACGCGAATCCTAAAGATAGATCTATTGGGCCTAACAAACCCCATCCAAAGTACCGGATGCTTTAGTACTTCAAAATTTATATCATATCCGAAGGGTGTCCCGGAATGATGGGGATATTCTTATATATGCATCTTGTTAATGTCGGTTACCAGGTGTTCACCATATGAATGATTTTTATCTCTATGTATGGGATGTGTATTGAAATATGAAATCTTGTGGTCTATTATTATGATTTGATATATATAGGTTAAACCTATAACTCACCAACATTTTTGTTGACGTTTTAAGCATGTTTATTCTCAGGTGATTATTAAGAGCTTCCGCAGTCGCATACTTAAATAAGGACGAGATTTGGAGTCCATGCTTGTACGATATTGTGTAAAAACTGCATTCAAGAAACTTATTTTGTTGTAACATATTTGTATTGTAAACCATTATGTAATGGTCGTGTGTAAACAGGATATTTTAGATTATCATTATTTGATAATATACGTAAAGCTTTTTAAACCTTTATTGATGAAATAAAGGTTATGGTTTGTTTTAAAATGAATGCAGTCTTTGAAAAACGTCTCATATAGAGGTCAAAACCTCGCAACGAAATCAATTAATATGGAACGTTTTTAATCAATAAGAACGGGACATTTCACCAACTCACACAATGTTTGCACAACTTGATACTCCATTTTTTCTAATTCGCCAAGATCAAGAACTTTAGAGCATAACCCTTTGAATAAGGAGCAAAAATCGGACACCACCTTAACTACTCGAGATTGTGCTCTTGAAAGCATGGAAATTCTTAATGCAATCGGCAAAATGTCTTGCATTAAAATATGACCATCGTGACTCTTAAGATTAAAAAGCTTACGATCTCTCAAACTTACACCCCTTGAAATATTTGAAGCATAGCCATCAGGAACCTTTAGTTTTTTCAACACTTGTAAAAAGTTGGACTTCTCAAGATTAGACATGGTGTAAGATGCTGGTGGCAAGTATGTCTTTCCGTTAGGATGTTTTTTAATGTGCAGGTCATTCTGTATTCCCATTTCCATAAGATCTTTGCGAGTATCTTCATTATCTTTAGTCTTCCCATCAATATTTAGTAAAGTTCCAAGAAGATTATCACAGACGTTTTTTTCTATATGCATAACGTCTAAGTTATGTCTGAGTAAATTATACTCCCAATATGGCAAATCAAAAAATATACTCTTCTTTTTCCATAATTGGTTTTCACCATCAATATCTTCTTCTATGAAACTTTCTATACCCTCAAAGGTACATGACTCCTCATTTGCTATATCTGTGTGAAGAGTATTACTTTTTGTAGAACCAACATCATCCCTTGTCCTCTTCTTGGATTTAAGAGACTTCCCATACATAAAACTCGAACCACTTAATTGTTTCAATATATCCGACCCTGTCAACCCAATTGGAGGTCCTTCATTCTCAATTGTACCATCAAATTGATCCATTTGAAGTCGATAACTGTGATTTTGGTCCAGCCATCTACGATGACCCATATAGCAGAACTTTTTCCCATTCCTCAACCAAATTGATCGAGTAGAGCTCAAGCAACATGGGCATGCGACACGACCCTTGGTGCTCCAACCAGATAAGTTAGCATACGCTGGAAAATCATTCACGGTCCACAAAAGTGAAGCTTTCAACTTGAACCATTCTTTAGCAAACGAATCGTACGCATCTACACCTTCCCATAACAATTTAAGTTCTTGAATTAGAGGTTGTAGATAAATGTCTATATCGTTTTCGGGACCTTTTCCCCCTGGAATAATCGATGAAAGAATAAAAGATTCTTTTTTCATGCATATCCAAGGAGGTAGATTATAAGGAATTAGCACCACGGGCCATGTACTATATGACGAAGTCATAGTACGATAAGGATTAAATCTGTCACTTGCAAAACCAAGCCTCACATTACGAGGATCTGAGGCAAATTCTGGATATCGAGTATCGAATGCCTTCCAAGCAAGACCATCGGCTGGATGTCTTAATTTTCCGTCTTTAGTTAGACCCGTATTATGCCACCTCATATCCTTTGCCGTTTTCTCTGACATGTATAATCTTTTTAGTCGTGGAATTAAGGGAAAATAGCGAAAAACTTTAGCCGGCTTTTTTGACTTGTTTGACTTTGAACTTTCAATCATTTTTTCACCAACGTCGCTTTCATATCGTGGAGCTTTACACACGTGACATGATTGTTGACCTTCTCTTTCTCCCCAGTACAACATACAATCATTAGGACATGCATCAATTTTCTCATAACCAAGTCCTAGATCTTTGGTTAGTTTCTTAGCTTCGGTCACAGATGATGGTATTGAAGTAAGATGAGGAAATGTGTTCTTTAGAAGCTCTAGTAACATACCAAAAGACTTGTCAGATATGCCACCGATACATTTGACATGATACAAGTGTAATGTAAAGGATAAACCGGAATACTTGCAACCAGGGTATAGTTCCTTGTCACATTCTTCTAATAACTTTTTATATGTATCACCCTTAACATCGTGATCAGGATTTTGATCATTTTGTTCAGGTTCACTAATATCTCCATCAATGGTTGAATCTATTTCTTGTTCATTTTCAAAAGACGGAGAACTTACACCTATGGCATCGTGAATCATACCTCTTATGTCATCTTGACCAAAAGACGTTTCTTGAGCAAAACTAGGATGAGATACTGATGAAGGTATTACGTGTTCCCCATGAAACGTCCATTTTGTGTATCCCGGTAAAAATCCATAACGTAATATGTGAGCATGGACAGTTTCAACACATAACCATTTAAAATTACAACATTTACGACATGGACATACAATTTGTCCTCTAATAGATTTAGCACGAGCAAAATCAATAAATTTCAAGACTCCATCTTTGAAAGCGTTACTTTTTATTTGAGCTTGAATCCAACTTTTGTCCATGATTTCACCTTAATTACCTAAAGATGTCCAAACAATGTTTAGAACACTTTTTTTCTTATAGTATTTAACCTCTTATTTCACAAATGCATAATCAAATGAGTGAACAAGGATGTCAAAGTTTCAAATACCTACACACTGTATCTAATCTCAAACTCATCACTCATGAACTCGCATTCCTTTTAAAAAAGTGGTAGCAGACAAATATGATTAACCAAAGCTGACTTATACTCTTGGTTCAGGTATATAAACTATCACCAATAATGAGTTACAGGTCAACACTCTGCTCAGTTCAACAAGTTTCACAATATGATTTGTTTTTTTATTGTATTTTGAATTTATCAGGTTGACAACTCACAAAAGAGATCAGATAGATACAAGTATGCAACATCAAACAACAATATATTTTCATAAACGTAACCCTAGATTCAATTATGCATATCTACCTTCTATATAAAAGAACCTACATACAAATTTAATAAATCTCATGAACATGTTCAAAACTTCAAACATCTAACTCATTACTCAGTAACAGAAACGAAATTTAATTGTACTCCAATAATCACACACAATCATGGATACTAGCTTATGAATCAGATTCGAAATTTAATTGTACTCCAATAATCACACGCAATCATGTAGTAGATATGAACACATTAATTACTCCTATATAGATACAATTAGATGTGACGATAGATACAATTACCTGAGCAGAAACAGATGTTGAAATCAGGTGAAGAAGCAACGAAACGAGCGAATGTGAGGGATGGATTTAGGAGTTTATTCAACGTAATATGAGGGATGGATTTGGGGATGAGAATTGGATTTGGGGATGGATATGAGGGTTTGGATGGATTTGGGGATGGATACGAGGGTTTAGATGGATTTGGGGATGAAAATTGGATTTAATTGAACCAAGGAATTGACCGGTCCAAGTTTAGAGGCTTGTAACTTTGTCTGACTTTTTAACGCTTTTTTGTGTTAAAGAATTTCAATTTTTCAACGCTTTTAATCGTTATAAAGTGCTGAGTTTTTTGACATCCAAAAGCGTTGGAATATAATTAGTACACGTGAATAAACTTTTTTCATCTATAAACGTTACAAATTGCAAAATATTGCCATGTTTTATGTAATCGTGAAAAAAAAAACGTTAGAAAGCAAGTATTTTTTTGTAGTGAACTTGAGCAAAATTACAAAATTAATGAAAATAGGGTTATGTGTAACCCTAATCTGGATTCAGGCTTCATACTATATGAATGAGAACATGGCATAAATGCTCCTTTGACTTCTTTCTTAAAAACAGGCATGAACTTTAACAATATTTTCATTTAGCCACCCTCAAGACAAGATATCAGCATAAATAATCCTTCTAGATTCCAGGATACTCTTTTTAAGCCCTTCAACTTATTAACGTGAAAACTAATCTTACAAATTAAAAAGTCACATTTATGTTTCAAAATAAGTTTGGTATAATATTATTTTTTTGAGCAAGTCCCTTCAGGGAGGTCCGATAAAATTGAAATGATTTTACAGAGAAAATTAACATGACCCTGCACAAGGATAACACATACACATCGAGAAATGATCCAAGTTATCTTGAGCAAGGTCCATAAACATGTTCTAATTAAAGTGTACATCATCAAATATTTAAAATACAATCCAGATATAAAATCATAGATATTTCTAAAATTGGTCAATTCCAAATAACAAATTCCGCATGTCGCATATTTAAATATATTGATTGATAAGTTGCCAATATATAGCTTTCGTGTCACCATCTATACGAAACAAATGTCGTATCTTTTACATGTGTGTTTATGTAGTCCACACGCATCTACAGAAATATAATTTATGTAAGCGTGGCAAACGTATTGCCAGTCACAAGGTGTCACGTAAGTCAATTTCTTAACTACTGTTTTATTATATTATATTATACATATACATATATACGTAATAGACAAAAGTTATGAATAGTAACTAGAGATATTTTTGAATTTTCACAATTTTTTTTATTTTAACTAAATT